>NC_080382.1:90909240-90998177 GCF_014773155.1 Arachis stenosperma
GAGGAAACAAAGGAATCTGAGGCTCATACAGAGACCATAGAGATTCCACTAAACTTACTGTTGCCATTCATGAGCTCTGATGAGTATTCATCCTCTGAAGAGGATGAAGATATTGTTGGAGAGCAAGTTGCTCGGTATCTAGGAGCAATCATGGAACTGAATGCCTTGGTTTAGCAGAAATTACCTAAAAAAAACGGATCCCAGAAGGTTCTTAATACCTTGTACCATAGGCACCATGACCTTTGAGAAGGCTCTGTGTGACCTGGGGTCAGGTCTAAACCTCATGCCACTCTCTGTAATGGACAAACTAGGGATCTTTGAGGTACAAGCTGCAAGAATCTCACTAGAGATTGCAGACAAATCAATGAAACAGGCTTATGGACTTGTAGAGAATGTCTTAGTGAAGGTTGAAGGCCTTTACATCCCTACTGACTTCATAATCATAGACATTGGGAAGGATGAAAACGAATCCATCATCCTTGGAAGACCATTCCTAGCCACAACAAGGGCTATGATTGATGTGGACAGAGGAGAGTTAGTCCTTCAATTGAATGAGGACTACCTTGTGTTTAAGGCTCAAGGATCTTCTTCTGTAAACATGGAGAAGAAGCATGAAAAGTTTCATCCAATTTGCTCCATACAGAGTCAAGCAGATCCCCCACATTCAAACTCTAAGTTTAGTGTTGGGAGGCCACAATCATGCTCTGAGTATCTGTGAAGCTCTGTAAGAGCTTACTGTCAAGCTATTGACATTAAAGAAGCGCTTATTGGGAGGTAACCCAATCTTATTTATCTATGTTAATTACTTTTTCATTTCATTTTCCATTGTTAGTTTATGTTTTCTTTAGGTTGATGATCATGTGGAGTCACAAAAATAGCTACAGAATTAAAGCGGAATGAAAAACAGCATAAAAAATAACACACCCTAGAGGACAGACTTACTGGCATAATTTATACGCTTTTTGGCATTATTTTTAGGTAGTTTTTAGTAAGTTCAAGCTACTTTTAGGGATGTTTTCATTAGTTTTTATGTTAAATTTATATTTCTGGACTTTACTATGAGTTTGTGTGTTTTTCTGTAATTTCAGGTAATTTCTGGCTGAAATTGAGGGACTTGAGCAAAACTCTGAAAAAGGCTGACGAAAGGACTGCTGATGCTGTTGGATTCTGACCTCCCTGTACTCGAAATGGATTTTCTGGAGCTACAGAACTCTAAATGGCGCGCGTTCTTAATGGCGTTGGAAAGTAGACATCTAGAGCTTTCCAGCAATATATAATAGTCCATACTTTATTCAGGAATTGACGACGTAAAGTGGCGCTCAACGCCAAGCACATGCTGCTGTCTGGAGTTAAACGCCAGAAACACGTCATGATCCGGAGTTGAACGCCCAAAACACGCTATAACTCGGCGTTCAACTCAAAGAAAAGCCTCAGCTCGTGGATAGATCAAGCTCAGCCCAAGCACACACCAAGTGGGCCCCGGAAGTGGATTTATGCATCAATTACTTACTCATGTAAACCCTAGTAGCTAGTCTAGTATATATAGGACATTTAACTATTGTATTAGACATCTTTTGATCACTTTAGATCTAAGGAACATCTGGGGGCGCATAGTCCTTAGACCATGGGGGCTGGCCATTCGGCCATGCCTGAACCTTTCACTTATGTATTTTCAACGGTGGAGTTTCTGCACACTATAGATTAAGGGTGTAGAGCTCTGCTGTACCTCAAGTTTAAATACAATTATTATTACTTTCTATTCAATTCTCTTTTATTCTTATTCCAAGATATACGTTGCACTTCAACTTGATGAATGTGATGATCCGTGACACTCATCATCATTCTCACCTATGAACGCGCGTGACTGACAACCACTTCCGTTCTACCTTAGGCCGGGCGCGTATCTCTTAGATTCCCCAACAGAATCTTCGTGGTATAAGCTAGATAGATGGCGGCATTCATGGGGATCCGAAAACTCTAACCTTGTCTGTGGTATTCCGAGTAGGATCCCGGGGATCCGGAAAGTCTAACCTTGTCTGTGGTATTCCGAGAAGGATTCCGGTATTGAATGACTGTGACGAGCTTCAAACTCCTGAAGGCTGGGCGTGATGACAAACGCAAAAGAATCAATGGATTCTACTCCAACCTGATTGAGAACCGACAGATGATTAGCCGTGCTGTGACAGAGCATTTGGACCATTTTCACTGAGAGGATGGGATGTAGCTATCAACAAGGGTGATGCCTCCAGACGATTAGCCGTGCAGTGACAGCGCATAGGACCATTTTCCTGAGAGGATTAAAAGTAGCCATTGATGATGGTGATGCCCTACATACAGCTTGCCATGGAAAGGAGTAAGAAGGATTGGATGAAAGCAATGAGAAAGTAGAGATTCAAGAGGAGCATAGCATTTCCATACCCTTATCTGAAATTCCCACTATCAATTTACATAAGTATTTCTATCCCTTTTTATTTTATTTATCTTTTAAATATCTAATCCAATTACATTTGACCCTATGAATCCACTTAACTGAGATTTACAAGGTGACCATAGCTTGCTTCATACCAACAATCTTTGTGGGATCGACCCTTACTCACGTAAGGTATTACTTGGATGACCCAGTACACTTGCTGGTTAAGTTGAATGAAGTTGTGATCATAAATTCCAATAGAGCCAATTTTTAAATCTCATGCAAATACAAAGAGGATCACAATTTCGTCCACCAAGTTTTTGGCGCCGTTGCTGGGGATTGTTCGAGTATGGACAACTGACGGTTCATCTTGTTGCTCAGATTAGGTAATTTTATTTCAAAAATCTTTTTCAAAATTTTTCTTTTATTTTTCGTTTTTCTAAACTTTATTTTCGAAAAAAATTAATAAAAATCCAAAAAATTAGAAAATCATAAAAATCAAAAATATTTTGTGTTTCTTGTTTGAGTCTTGAGTCAATTTTTAAGTTTGGTGTCAATTGCATGCTTTAAAAATTTTTCTTGTATTTTTCGAAAATTTCATGCATTCATACTGTTCTTCATGATCTTCAAGATGTTCTTGACAAGTCTTCTTGTTTGATCTTGATGTTTTCTTGTTTTGTGTTGTTTGTTGTTTTTCATATGCATTTTTCGTTTGTTAGAGTCCACGCATTAAAGATTTCTAAGTTTGGTGTCTTGCATGTTTTCTTTGCATCAAAAATTTTTGAAAAATATGTTCTTGATGTTCATCATGATCTTCAAAGTGTTCTTGGTGTTCATCTTGACATTCATAGTGTTCTTGCATGCATCATGAGTTTTGATTCATAATTTTCATGTTGTGAGTCATTTTTGTTGTTTTTCTCTCTCCATTAAAAATTCAAAAAAAATCAAAAAATATCTTTTCCTTATTTCCCTCCAAATTTTCGAAATTTTGGGTTGACATGGTCAAAAATTTTTAAAAATTAGTTGTTTCTTACAAGTCAAGTCAAATTTTCAATTTTAAAAATCTTATCTTTTCAAAATCTTTTTCAAAAATCATATCTTTTCCATTTTTTCCTTTTTTTTTCGAAAATTTCAAAAATCTTTTTCAAAATATTTTCAAAATCTTTTTCTTACCTTTATATCAAATTTTCAAAAATTAGCTAACAATTAATGTGATTGATTCAAAAATTTGAAGTTTGTTACTTGCTTGTTAAGAAAGGTTCAATCTTTAAGTTCTAGAATCTTATCTTTTAGTTTTTTGTTAGTAATTATTTTTAATTTAAAAATTAAATCTTTTTCAAACATATCTTTTTATCACATCTTCTTATCTTATATTTTTATCATATCTTTTTTAAAATTTTATCTTTTTCAAAAATTTGATTTTAAAATATCTTATCTAACTTCTTATCATCTTATCTTTTCAAATTTGATTTTAATATCTTTTTCAACTAACTATTTGACTTTTTGTTTGTTTCTTATCTTTTTTAAAACCACCTAACTACTTTTCCCTCTCTAATTTTCGAAAATACCTCCCTCTTTTTCAAAAATTCTTTTTAATTAATTAATTGTTTCAAATTTTAATTTTAATTTTATTTCTTCCTTTAATTTTCGAAATTACTAACACATATTTTTAAAAATTATTTTCGAAATTTTCCCTCTCTTTTCTTATTCTATTTATTTATTTATTTACTAATACTTCTCTTCACCTCCCCTATCCTTACTCTTTATACAGACTATTCATTCTTCTTCACTCTTTCCCCCTTTCTTCTTCTACTAACATAAAGGAATCTCTATACTGTGACATAGAGGATTCCTCTTCTTTTCTTGTTTTCTTCTCTTTCATATGAGCAGGAACAAGAAAAAAGGCACTCTTGTTGAAATTGATCCCGAACCTGAAAGGACTCTAAAGAGGAAACTAAGAGAAACTAAATTACAACAATCTAAAGGTAACCTTTCAGAAATATTAGAACAAGAGAAGGAGATGGCAGCCAAACCCAACAACAATAATGCAAGGAGAGTGCTTGGTGACTTCACAAAACCAACGTCCAAATTTGATGGAAGAAGCATCTCCATTCCTGCCATTGGAGCTAACAATTTTGAGCTTAAGCCTCAACTAGTTGCTTTAATGCAACAAAACTGCAAGTTTTATGGACTTCCATCTGAAGATCCTTACCAGTTTTTAACTGAGTTCTTGCAGATTTGTGAGACTGTAAAGACGAATGGAGTAGATCCTGAAGTCTACAGGCTCATGCTTTTCCCTTTTGCTGTAAGAGACAGAGCTAGAATATGGTTGGATTCACAACCTAAGGATAGCATGGACTCCTGGGATAAGCTGGTCACGGCCTTCTTGGATAAATTCTTTCCTCCTCAAAAGCTGAGCAAGCTTAGAGTGGATGTTCAGACCTTCAAACAAAAAGATGGTGAATCCCTCTATGAAGCTTGGGAAAGATACAAGCAGTTGACCAAAAGGTGTCCATCTGACATGTTTTCAGAATGAACCATATTAGATATATTCTATTATGGTCTATCTGAATTTTCGAAAATGTCATTGGACCATTCTGCAAGTGGATCTATTCACCTGAAGAAAACGCCAGAAGAGGCTCAAGAACTCATTGACATGGTTACAAATAACCAATTTATGTACACTTTTGAGAGGAATTCCGTGAATAATGGGATACCTCAGAAGAAAGGAGTTCTTGAAATTGATGCTCTGAATGCCATATTGGCTCAGAACAAAGTGTTGACTTAGCAAGTCAACATGATTTCTCAAAGTCTGAATGGATGGCAAAATGCATCCAACAGTACTAAAGAGGCAGCTTCTGAAGAAGCTTATGATCTTGAGAACCCTGCAATGGCAGAGGTTAATTACATGGGTGAACCTTATGGAAACACCTATAATTCATCATGGAGAAATCATCCAAATTTCTCATGGAAGGATCAACAGAAGCCTCAATAAGGATTTAACAATGGTGGACGCAATAGGCTGAGCAATAGCAAGCCTTTTCCATCATCTTCTCAGCAACAAACAGAAAATTCTGAACAAAACACTTCTAATTTAGCCAATCTAGTCTCTGATCTATCAAATGCCACTTTCAGTTTCATGAGTGAAACAAGATCCTCCATCAGAAATCTGGAGGCACAAGTAGGCCAGCTGAGTAAGAAAGTCATTGAAACTCCTCCCAGTATTCTCCCAAGCAATACAGAAGAGAATCCAAAAGGAAAATGCAAGGCCATTGATGTGATCAATATGGCCGAATTCACAAGGGAGGAGAAGGACGAAAATCCTAGTGAGGAAGACCTCTTGGGACGTCCCTCAAGCAAGAAGGAGTTTCCTATTAAGGATCCAAAGGAATCTGAGGCTCATATAGAGACCATAGAGATTCCATTAAATCTCCTTCTGCCATTCATGAGCTCTAAAAAATATTCTTCCTCTGAAGAGGATGAAGATGTGACTGGAGAGCATGTTGCTCAATATTTAAGAGCTATCATGAAGCTGAATGCCAAGTTGTTTGGTAATGAGACTGGGGAAAGTGAACCTCCCTTGCTCATTGGTGAACTAGACACCTGGAATCAGAAAATTTTACCTCAAAAGAGACAAGATCCTGGCGAATTCTTAATACCTTGTACCATAGGCACCATGACCTTTGAAAAAGCTCTATGTGATCTGGGGTCAGGGATAAATCTTATGCCACTCTCTGTAATGGAGAAGCTGGGGATCATTGAGGTACAACCTGCCATGTTCTCATTACAATTGGCAGACAAGTCATTGAGACAAGCTTATGGAATAGTAGAGGACGTGTTAGTAAAGGTTGAAGGCCTTTACATCCCTGCTGATTTCATAATCTTAGACACTAGGAAGGAAGAGGATGAATGCATCATCCTTGGAAGACCTTTCCTAGCCACAGCAGGAGCTGTGATAGATGTTAACAGAGGTGAATTAGTCCTTTAATTGAATGGGGACTACCTTGTGTTTAAGGCACATGCCCATCCCTCTGTGACAAAAGAGAGTAAGCATGAAGAGCTTCTCTCAGTTAGAGTCAAGAAGAGCCCCCACAGTCAAACTCTAAGTTTGGTGTTGGGAGGCCACAACCAAACTCTAAGTTTGGTGTTAAGACCCCATATCCAAACTCTAAGTTTGGTGTTGGGACTATACAACATTGACCTGATCACCTTGTGGCTCCATGAGAGCCACTGTCAAGCTATTGACATTAAAGAAGCGCTTGTTGGGAGGCAACTGATGAGCGGATAATTTATACGCTTTTTGGCATTGTTTTTAGGTAGTTTTTAGTAAGTTCAAGCTACTTTTAGGGATGTTTTCATTAGTTTTTATGTTAAATTCACATTTCTGGACTTTACTATGAGTTTGTGTATTTTTCTGTGATTTCAGGTAATTTCTGGCTGAAATTAAGGGACTTGAGCAAAACTTTGAAAAAGGCTGACAAAAGGACTGCTGATGCTGTTGGAATCTGACCTCCCTGCACTCGAAATGGATTTTCTAGAGCTACAGAACTCCAATTGGCGTGCTCTCAACGGCGTTGGAAAGTAGACATCCAGAGCTTTCCAGCAATATATAATAGTCCATAATTTATTCGGAAATTGACGACGTAACTTGGCGTTGAACGCCAAGTACATGCTGCTGTCTGGAGTTAAACGCCAGAAAAACGTCATGATCCGGAGTTGAACGCCCAAAACACGTCATAACTTGGAGTTCAACTCCAATAAAAGCCTCAGCTCGTGGATAGATCAAGCTCAGCCCAAACATAAACCAAGTGGGCCCCGGAAGTGGATTTATGCATCAATTACTTACTCATGTAAACCCTAGGAGCTAGTTTATTATAAATAGAACTTTTTACTATCATAATCTCATCCTGGATTGTATTTTGAATCCTGTGATCACGTTTTGGGGGCTGGCCATTCGGCCATGCCTGAACCTTTCACTTATGTATTTTCAACAGTGGAGTTTCTGCACACCATAGATTAAGGGTGTGGAGCTCTGCTGTACCTCAAGTTTCAATACAATTACTATTACTTTTTATTCAATTCTCTTTTATTCTTATTCCAAGATATACGTTGTACTTCAACTTGATGAATGTGATGATCCGTGACACTCATCATCATTCTCACTTATGAAGGCGCGTGATTGACAACCACTTCCGTTCTACCTTAGGCCGGGTGCATATCTCTTAGATTCCCCAACAGAATCTTCGTGGTATAAGCTAGATAGATGGTGGTATTCATGGGGATCTGGAAAGTCTAACCTTGTTTGTGGTATTCCGAGTAGGATCCTGGGAATCCGGAAAGTCTAACCTTGTCTGTGGTATTCCGAGTAGGATTCCGGTATTGAATGACTGTGACGAGCTTCAAACTCCTGAAGGCTGGGCGTTAGTGACAGACGCAAAAGAATCAATGGATTCTATTCCAACCTGATTGAGAACCGACAGATGATTAGCCGTTCTGTGATAGAGCATTTGGAACGTTTTCACTGAGAGGATGGGATGTAGCTATCAACCAAGGGTGATGCCTCCAGACGATTAGCCGTGCAGTGACAGCGCATAGGACCATTTTCCCGAGAGGATTAAAAGTACCATTGATGATAGTGATGCCCTACATACAGCTTGCCATGGAAAGGAGTAAGAAGGATTGGAAGAGCGAATAGTGAAGTAGAGTTTCAAGAGGAGCACATCATCTCCATACGCCTATCTGAAATTCCCACTATTGATTTACATAAGTATTTCTATCCCTTATTTTATTTTCTTTTTATTATTAATTTTCGAAAACCAAAACTATTTAATCTGCCTAACTGAGATTTACAAGGTGACCATAGCTTGCTTCATACCAACAATCTCTGTGGGATCGACCCTTACTCGCGTAAGGTTTATTACTTGGACGACCCAGTACACTTGCTGGTTAGTTGAACGGAGTTGTGAATTCAAATAGAGCCAATTATTAAATTTCATACAAGTACAAAGAGCATGGATCACAATTTCGTCCACCAAGTTTTTGGCGCCGTTGCCGGGGATTGTTCGAGTATGGACAACTGACGGTTCATCTTGTTGCTCAGATTAGGTAATTTTCTTTTCAAAAATCTTTTTCAAAATTTTTCTTTTCTTTTTCATTTTTTCCAAAAATATTCTCGAAAAAATCAATAAAAATCCAAAAAAAATTAGAAAATCATAAAAATCAAAAATATTTTGTGTTTCTTGTTTGAGTCTTGAGTAAATTTTTAAGTTTGGTGTCAATTACATGCTTTAAAAATTTTTTCTTGCATTTTTCGAAAATTTCATGCATTCATAGTGTTCTTCATGATCTTCAAGTTGTTCTTGATAAGACCTCTTGTTTGATCTTGATGTTTTCTTGTTTTGTGTTGTTTGTTGTTTTTCATATGCATTTTTCGTTTATTAGAGTCCATGCATTAAAGATTTCTAAGTTTGGTGTCTTGCATGTTTTCTTTGCATCAAAAATTTTTCAAAATTATGTTCTTGATGTTCATCATGATCTTCAAAGTGTTCTTGGTGTTCATCTTGACATTCATAGCATTCTTGCATGCATTCATTGTTTTGATCTAAAAATTTCATGCATTGAGTATTTTTGTTGTTTTTCTCTCTCATAATTAAAAATTCAAAAATCAAAAAAATATTTTTTCCTTATTTCCCTCCAAATTTTTGAAATTTTGGGTTGACTTGGTCAAAAATTTTTAAAAATTAGTTGTTTCTTACAAGTCAAGTCAAAATTTCAATTTTAAAAATCTTATCTTTTTAAAATCTTTTTCAAAAATCATATCTTTTTCATTTTTTTTATAATTTTCGAAAATTTCAAAATCTTTTTCAAAATATTTTTCAAAATCTTTTTCTTATCTTTATATCAAATTTTCGAAAATATGCTAACAATTAATGTGATTGGTTCAAAAATTTGAAGTTTGTTACTTTCTTGTTAAGAAAGGTTCAATGTTTAAGTTCTAGAATCTTATCTTGTAGTTTCTTGTTAGTCAAGTCATTTTAAAAATTAAATCTTTTTCAAAATATCTTTTTATTAAAATTTTTATCTTATCTTTTTATCTTGTCCTTATCAAAATTTTATCTTTTTCAAAATTTGATTTCAAAATATCTTATCTAACTTATTATCTTCTTATCTTTTTCAATTTTGATTTCAAATCTTTTTCAATCAACTAACTAACTTTTTGTTTGTTTCTTATCTTTTTCAAAACCACCTAACTACTTTTCCCTCTTCAATTTTCGAAAATACCTCTCTCTTTTTCAAAAATTCTTTTTAATTAATTAATTGTTTTAAAATTTTAATTATATTTTATCTTTAATTTTCGAAAATTACTAACCCCTTTTTCAAAACTATTTTCGAAATTTCCCTTCTCTTTTCTTCTTCTATTTAATTATTTAATTACTAACACTTCTCTTCACCTCTCTCCATCTAATTATCCGAATCTCCTTCTTCATTCTTCTACCCATTTCTTCTTCTACTAACATAAAGGAATCTCTATACTGTGACATAGAGGATTCCTCTTTCTTTTCTTGTTTTCTTCTCTTTCATATGAGCAGGAACAGGGAAAAAGGCACTCTTGTTGAAATTGATCCAGAACCTAAAAGGACTCTGAAGAGAAAATTAAGAGAAGCTAAATTAAATTATTCTAAAGGTAACCTTTCAGAAATTTTCGAATAAGAGAAGGAGATGGCAGCCGAAAATAATAATAATGCAACGAGAATGCTTGGTGACTTCACAAAGCCAACGTCCAAATTTGATGGAAGAAGCATCTCCATTCCTGCCATTGGAGCCAACAACTTTGAGCTGAAACCTCAGCTAGTTGCCTTAATGCAACAAAACTGCAAGTTTTATGGACTTTCATCTGAAGATCCTTATCAGTTTCTAACTGAATTCTTGCAGATCTGTGAGACTGTAAAGACGAATGGAGTTGATCCTGAAGTCTACAGACTCATGCTTTTCCCTTTTGCTGTAAGAGACAAAGCTAGAATATGGTTGGATTCACAACCTAAGGATAGCCTGGACTCCTGGGATAAGCTGGTCACTGCCTTCTTGGATAAATTCTTTCCTCCTCAAAAGCTGAGCAAGCTGAGAGTGGATGTTCAAACCTTCAAACAAAAAGATGGTGAATCCCTTTATGAAGCTTGGGAAAGATACAAGCAGCTGACCAAAAGATGTCCATCTGACATGTTTTCAGAATGGACCATATTAGATATATTCTATTATGGTCTATTTGAATTTTCGAAAATGTCATTGGACCATTCTGCAGGTGGATCTATTCACCTGAAGAAAACGCCTGAAGAGGCTCAAGAACTCATAGACATGGTTGCAAACAACCAATTCATGTACACTTCTGAGAAGAATTCCATGAATAATAGGATACCTCAGAAGAAAGGAGTTCTTGAAATTAATACTCTGAATACCATATTGGCTCAGAACAAAATGTTGACTCAACAGGTCAACATGATCTCTCAAAATCTGAATGGATGGCAACATGCATCCAATAGTACTAGAGAGGCAGCTTCTGAAGAAGCTTATGATCCTGAGAACCCTGCCATGGCAGAGGTTAATTACATGGGTGAACCTTATGGAAACACCTATAACTCATCATGGAGAAATCATCCAAATTTCTCATGGAAGGATCAACAAAAACCTCAACAAGGTTTTAACAATGGTGGACGCAATAGGCTGAGCAATAGTAAGCCATATTAAAGAAATAAATGATGGAGGCATATCATGTTTCAAACATGCATCTCCTTATTAGAGACATGAAAGAGGAAGTACGAAAGAACTTTGCCACCTTCTAATGGTCATGGCTGCCGCTTGATTCTCCCTTCTTCTTCTTTCTCTTCCCTGTCTTGGAGTGGTCTCGGATCTCTTCACTAGGACATCTTCTAGCCCAAACAGAATCTATGAGTCCTTTGAGCCCAAAATTTTCCAATGTGTTAAAGGTTGACTCAGTGTATTGACGAGATTTTGCTTGTTGCTTGGCTAAGAATTCAGGGCATTGTTCAAATGGCTTGATCTCAGGATTGAGTGTTGGTAAATTGTGGGTCAAGTACTCCAACCTTCCTCACATAACTCCTCCTAGCCGTGGCCCCTCCTTGCATTTGTCGTAATCTTTTTCTTCTGCAAGAATCAAGATAGCTAGCCTTAGATCATTAATATGGTTGTTGGCAATTACTTAAAAAATGTGTTTTGTTTATTATTATGAAAAAAATATTTTTGTGGTCAATTATGTCCCTTAATTAAAGATGTTAAAGGTTGGTGAACACCAAACTTATCTTTTATTTAGGGGATGGCTTAGCAATTGCAAACCAATCTCACAATTGATGCATTTTTTTAAAAAAAAATTGATGTATGATCCCTTGTCTGTACGGTTTTGAGTTCATGATTGGAAAATAATCCTCTGAACATTGTTGCACATGCAGACACCAAACTTAGTGTTTGGTCATATGCTTCATTAAAAGAATTATGCATATGTTCTAAGAATGACTCCCTTTTCTTTTTGAAAAGCCAAAAATTAAGTGTGCCTTAAAGGACACCAAACTTAAAAGTTTGACATGTGCTTTAAAACAATGTATGCAGTCATTAGGCATGAAAGTTCAAAATCATATTCAGAGGAATCATAGCTTATTAAATGAAAGAGAAGACAGAAATCTTAAACCATGGGTTGCCTCCCATGAAGCGCTCTTTTATTGTCATTAGCTTGACATTGACCTCCCTTTAAGGTGGTTGATGTTGGTGATGTCTCAATTTGTCACCTCTCACTGTCAGCTTTCTCTGTGTGCTTTGATGCTCAATTTCCATATGCTCAAGAGAAAGAATTTGGTTGACAGTGTAATAATCTTCTGCTCCATGCTGTTGATATACTAGTTGCACCTTATCACCCATAGAAAATCCTTCAGTTGGGATTTTCTTGTTCTTCCACCCTTTGTGAGCCTTTTTCTTATTCTGCATCTTTTTTTTGCTTGTTGATCTTCCTTTCTTGACAGTTACTTGAGTTGTGATGCCTTCCTTCTTGCTGATCACCCCTGCTTCCTTGTGAATCCCATTTTCTTCTTGTATCTGCTTGTTTATCTGTTCCACTTCCTTTTCAGTTGATTGCTTTGGAAGGAGATCATCACTCATTTTGCTTGTTTCTTCATCCTCTTGTGATTCTGGGAAGACTTTCAGGATGATGCTCTCCTCATGCATCCTGAGGGTTAACTCTCCTTGCTCTATGTCCACAATGGCTCTAGCAGTGGCCAAAAATGGTCGACCAAGTATTATGGAGTTACTTCCATTTTCTGAAGAATCTAGGACCACAAAATCTGCAGGGTAAATGAACTTGTCAACCTTAACTAAAAGGTTTTCAATTAGTCCTTTAGGATATACCACTGATTGGTCCACTAACTCCAAGGACATCTGTGTTGATTTCACCTCCTCTATACCAAGCTTTTTCACTAGAGAATATGGGATTAGATTTATGCTTGCTCCTAAATCGCACATCCCCTTGTTAATGAATAAGTTTCCAATAGTGCATGGTAAGAAGAAACCTCCAGGGTCCTCAAGCTTGGGAGGGAGTCCCTTTTTAATGAGTGCACTGCATTCCTCACTGAGCATCACAGTCTCCTTCTCATTCCAATCTCTTTTCTTGTTGATGAGCTCTTTTAGGAACTTGGCATACAAAGGCATTTGCTCCAATGCTTCAGCTAAAGGTATGTTGATTTCCAACTTCTTGAACGTCTCAAGAAATTTGTGGAAGTGCTGATCCTTTGTTTCCTTGTGAAATCTCTGTGGATAAGGCAGTGGTGGTGTTGAGCTCTTTTCCATTTGATGTTATTTTGGAACTGATTCCTCCAAGATCTTCTTTCCTTTCTTCAAATTCTGTGGTTTGTTGTCTTCCTCTGTGAGTTTTTCTGGAGCATTCTTGCTTATCATGTCTTTGTTGATGGCTTCATCAGTCTTTGTTGGCTCAGTGTCATTCTCTATAAGCTTCTTTGTTGCTCCTTGGTTACCATCTGTTAACACTTTTCCACTTCTTAGTTGCACGACCTTGCATTCTTCCTTTGGGTTGGGAATGGTGTCACTAGGTAGTGAACTTGATGGTTTTTCAACAGAAATCTTCTTGGAGATTTGTCCAATCTGCCTCTCTAGGTTCTTCATAGAGGCTTCTTGATTCTTGGTTGTCAATTCTTGGTTCTTCATCAGTTTCTCCATGAGCAGCTCTAGATTGGTGATTCTCTATGAGTCTTGTGAGGTGGGTTGATTTTGGGGTGTTGATGGATGATGATAAGTGTTTTGGTTAGTTGGTTGGTTATTGGGTGGGTATTGGTTAGGATTTGGGTAGTTGTTTTGTGGTTTTCTGTATGTATTTTGGTTAGTGGTTGGCTGGGGGTTATGGTTTGTGTTTTTCCAATTGTTCTGGCCTGTGTTTCTTTGCCATGGTTGTTGGTTTTGATTATGGTTGTCTCCCCATCTGAGGTTGGGATGGTTCTTCCAAGATGGATTGTAAGTATCCCCATAAACTTCATTTGTTCCAGGATTTTGGTTGTGCATGTATTGGACTTGCTCTTGTTGTTGCTCTTCTTGAGTTTCTTCACTTTGCACCCAAGTAGTTGGAGGTTGGCTTGTGGTGCTCACTGCTGCCACTTGCAAGCCATCAATTCTCTTAGCCATTTGCTCAAATTGTTGTTGAATCTGCTGCTGCATCATCTTGTTCTGAGCTAGAATTGAATCAACTCCTTCCAACTCCATGACTCCTCTTCTCTGTGATGGTTGGCGTTGTCTTTGATGAGCAAAGAAATATTGGTTGTTGGCCACCATATCAATGAGGTTTCGAGCTTCCTCTGTGGTTTTCATGAGCTGTAAAGAGCCTCCTGCAGAATGATCAAGAGCTTCTTGAGCTTTAAGAGTGAGTCCCTCATAGAAGTTTTGCAACTTGTCCCACTCAGTGAACATCTCTGGTGGACACTTCCTCAATAGAGCTTTATATCTCTCCCATGCTTCATATAAGCTCTCGGCCTCTAATTGAGTGAATGTTTGAACCTCTGTCTTCAACCTTAGGACTCTTTGAGGTGGATAGAATTTGGCAAGGAACTTGCTCACCAAGTCATCCCAAGTGTTGATGCTTTCTTTTGGAAAGGTCTCTAGCCATTGAGTTGCTTTATCCCTGAGAGAGAATGGGAAGAGTAGCAACTTGTAGCTATCAGGGGGCACACCATTTGTTTTCACTGTGTCACAAATTCTCAAGAAAGTAGACAAATGTTGGTTTGGATCCTCCAAAGGCCCTCCTCCAAAAGAACAATTGTTTTGCACCAGAGTGATGAGTTGTGGTTTGAGTTCAAAGTTGTTTGCATTGACATTGGGAGGAAGAATGCTACTCCCACAATGCCTAGCATTTGCAAATGTGTATGAAGCCAAAACTCTTCTCTGTTGTTGATTATTGTTGGCTCCTTCTCCTGGTTGATTGGTATCTCCTTCCATGTCTTGGAATTCCTCCTCAGATTCTTCTTCTCCAACAATGTTCTTCCCTCTTTCAGCTCTTCTTATTCTCCGAAGAGTTCTTTGATCAATTTCTGAGATAATAGGGGAAGATCTTCCTATACCTGACATACAAACACACAACAATAAACACACAGACCCAGAAGATTAACAAAACTTCAATCTATTGCTAGAATGAGGTTTTAGTTAGTTTAAGCAAAAATTCAAACAGTTAGTGTGTTAGTAAGAATTAGAATAACAGAAAAGAAAAAGTGCTTAATCTAGACCTCCACTTCACTTAATCATTGTCAATCTATTTCAATCCCCGGCAACGGCGCCAAAAACTTGATGTGTGGAGAACGATCCAACACAAAACTCACCGGCATGTGTACCGGGTCGCATCAAGTAATAATAACTCACATGAGTGAGGTCGATCCCACAGGGATTGAAGGATTGAGCAATTTTAGTTTAGTGGTTGATTTAGTCAAGCGAATCAAGTTTTGATTGAGTGATTTGTGTTTAACAGGAAGTAAATGACAATAAATGTAAAGGGGGAAGGGAAAAGTGCAGTAAATTGAAGAACAGAATTGTAAATTTGCAGAATCTTAAAGAGCAAGAAAGTAAATGACTGAAACTTAAAGTGCAAGAAACTTAAATTGCAGTAACTTAAATGGCAAGAAAGATAAATGGCTTGAATATAAAAGGGAATTGAGGAATGGGATTGCAGGATCTAAACAAAGAAGAAGTAAATTGCAGCAATTGATTGAGCAGAATTTAAATCAGAAACAAATAGCATTCAAACAGAAAGAAAATAAAATGCAGTAAAGGTTCACAGAAGAACCCAAAGTGAGTTGTGATCTCAGGACCCAAGGGCTTAGGTAGCAGAGCCTAAAACCCAATTTCCTTCCCAGATCTGAATTAACTAAGCAATTGATAGAAAATTAAAGAAGAAGTAATAGAAGAACAGAATTGGAATAGAATTATGCAGAAAACAAAGTGCAAAGAGCTTGAATGGGAATTGGGATAGAATTTCCCCAATTTCACACACCCAAAACTCAAAAACAAGAGAGTAGAATTGCCCAAGGGAAATGAGGAAGGAGATCAGTCAATTCTCCCTTGATCCTCTTAGTTCTCGGACAAGTCTCTCAAGAAAGCTCAAAGAAAATGAAATTCAAAAGCCAAGGTAAAAGTCTAAGTGGTCAAAAGTAAAAGTAAAAGCTCAAGGTAGCTAAAAAAAGTCCTAATTACATCAAACTATCTCCTATTTATACACTTTCTATTCTTGGATAATGGGATTTGGATGGGCTTTTGAATTAGTGAAGAAATGAAGTCAAATGAATTTTTAATTTGAATTTTTGGCCCAAAAAGTCACTCCCAGGAGGCTGCCCTGCCCTTGTGGAGGGCAGGGCAGAAAATTGAAGCTTGGTGCGTGGATTTGGTGCGGCCATGTGCGAGTTGGTGCGGCCATGGTGTGCCAAAATTGTGTTGATGCGCGTGGGACGCTGCCCTGCCCGCGCCAAGGGCAGGGCAGGAAGAGTTTGATGTGCCAGGGACGAGTTGGTGCGCGCGGATCGTGCCAAGGAAGGAATTGGTGCGTGCGTTGGTGCTTCTTGGTGCGCCAAGTTCATGTGCCTTCCAAATGCTGCCCTGCCCGCGCCAAGGGCAGGGCAATGTCCCCAATCTTCATGGCCCGTGTTCGAAACTGGGCGGACGCATGCTTCTCATTTTTCTGCTTGGTTTCTTGGCACGGCCATCAACCTTAGAGCTTGGCTTCCTCATGGTTCTTTGTTCGAACCTTGTGGCATGCATAGGTGATGTTTTTTTGTTGAATTTCTTCCTTGTAGAGCCCGATTCTGCCCTCCACAAGGGCAGGGCAAGGTTCTCTTCTTCATGGTTTCAAGGCACATTTTGTGCTCTGCCCTTGGAGTGGGCAGGGCAGAGTTGCCTCCCTTGGCTTGGTCACCTAATGTTGCTCTCCTAGAGGGCATTCTGCCCTTGTGGAGGGCAATGTTGCTTCCCTCATGCAATGCGGCACGCTTCATCTTGATTCGGCCACGCTTTTCTTTCTTTTGCTACACTTTTTAGGCCACGCTTTTCATTTTCTTTTCTTTTCTTCACCTACAATAAACCAAAACAACCACTCAAAGTATCACTAAATTCAAGAGGCTTATAAATCAATTAAAATGCAATTAAAATTAGCTTAAACCTCATGATTTAACATTAATTTCATGGTGGTTGCTTGATTTAGAGAAGTTATGCATTTTCACTCCAAATCACTTACTTAGGATGCAAGAAAGTGCATAAATGCTAACAAAACAAGTGAAATTAGCTTGAAAAATGGGTATATGATGACTTGTCATCATCCATCATCTTCTCAGCAACAGACAGAGAATTCTGAACAAAATACTTCTAATTTAGCCAATATAGTCTCTGATCTGTCAAAGGCCACTTTCAGTTTCATGAATGAAACAAGATCCTCCATTAGAAATCTGGAGGCGCAAGTGGGCCAGCTGAGTAAGAAAGTCATTGAAACTCCTCCCAGTATTCTCCCAAGTAATACAGAAGAGAATCCAAAAGGAGAGTGCAAGGACATTGATGTGATCAATGTGGCCGAATGCACAAGGGAGGAAGAGGACGAAAATCCTAGTGAGGAAGACTGATGAGCGGATAATTTGTATGCTTTTTGGCATTGTTTTTAGTATGTTTTTGATATCTTTTAGTTAGTTTTTAGTATATTTTTATTAGTTTTTAGTTAAAATTCACTTTTCTGGACTTTACTATGAGTTTGTGTGTTTTTCTGTGATTTCAGGTATTTTCTGGCTGAAATTGAGGGATCTGAGCAAAAATCTGATCCAGAGACTCAAAAGGACTGCAGATGCTGTTGGATTCTGACCTCCCTGCACTCGAAGTGGATTTTCTGGAGCTACAGAAGCCCAATTGGCGCGCTCTCAACGTTGTTGGAAAGTAGACATCCTGGGCTTTCCAGCAATATATAATAGTCCATACTTTGCCCAAGATTTGATGGCCCAAACCGGCGTTCAAAGTCACCTCAAGAAATTCCAGCGTTAAACGCCGGAACTGGCATAAAATTTGGAGTTAAACGCCCAAACTGGCACTAAAGCTGGCGTTTAACTCCAAGAAGAGTCTCTACACGAAAATGCTTCATTGCTCAGCCCAAGCACACACCAAGTGGGCCCGGAAGTGGATTTTTATGTCATTTACTCATTTCTGTACACCTTAGGCTACTAGTTTTCTATAAGTAGGACCTTTTACTATTGTATAAAGAATCTTCGGATCTTTGGAACCTTTTCTAGAGATCTTTTGATCACTTTGGGAGGCTGGCCATTCGGCCATGCCTAGACCTTGTTCTTATGTATTTTCAACGGTGGAGTTTCTACACACCATAGATTAAGGTGTGGAGCTCTGCTGTACCTCGAGTATTAATGCAACTACTATTGTTCTTCTATTCAATTCCGCTTGTTCTTTGTCCAAGATATCACTTGTTCTTCAACTTGATGAAGGTGATGATTGACGCCCATCACCATTCTCACCCATGAACAAAGTGACTGACAACCACTCTTGTTCTACAAGCATCTGAGGCTTAGTGAATATCTCTTGGATTCCTGATAACACGATGCATGGTTGATCGCCTGACAACCGAGTGCTCGCCTGACAAACGAGCCAGCCATTCCGTGAGATCAGAGTCTTCGTGGTATAGGCAAGAACTGATGGCGGCATTCAAGAGAATCCGGAAGGTCTAACCTTGTCTGTGGTATTCTGAGTAGGATTCAATGATTGAATGACTGTGACGTGCTTCAAACTCCTAGCAGGCTAGGGCGTTAGTGACAGACGCAAAAGTATCAATGGATATTATTCCGGCCTGAACGAGAACCGACAGATGATTAGCCTATGCTGTGACAGAGCATCAGGGACGTATTTTCACTGAGAGGATGGGAGGTAGCTGCTGATAACAGTGAAACCCTACACGAGCTTGCCATGGAAAGGAGTAAGAAGGATTGGATGAAGGCAGTAGGAAAGCAGAGAGACGGAAGGGAAGGCATCTTCATGCACTTATCTGAAGTTCCTACCAATGAATTACATAAGTATCACTATCCTTATCTTTTATATTATTTTCGTTCATCACCATATCCATTTGAGTCTGCTTGACTAAGATTTACAAGATGACCATAGCTTGCTTCAATGCTAACAATCTCCGTGGGATCGACCCTTACTCACGTAAGGTATTACTTGGACGACCCAGTGCACTTGCTGGTTAGTTGTGCGAAGTTGTGTAATGCCATGGAATTGAACCACCAAGTTTTTGGAGTTCATGACCAGGGATTATGAGAGTTGTGAAAAGTATTGTTCACAATTTCGCGCACCAAAGACCTCCTGGGACGTCCTTCAAGCAAGAAGGAGTTTCCTATTAAGGATCCACAGGAATCTGAGGCTCATATAGAGACCATAGAGATTCCATTAAATCTCCTTCTGCCATTCATGAGCTCTGAAGACTATTCTTCCTCTGAAGAGGATGAAGATGTAACTGGAGAGCAAGTTACTCAATATTTAGGAGCTATCATGAAGCTGAATGCCAAGCTGTTTGGTAATGAGACTTGGGAAAATGAACCTCCCTTGCTCATTAGTGAACTAGATACTTGGATTCAGAAAACACTACCTCAAAAGAAACAAGATCCTGGCAAGTTCCTAATACCTTGTACCATAGGCACCATGACCTTTGAAAAAGCTCTGTGTGATCTGGGGTCAGGGATAAATCTTATGCCACTCTCTGTAATGGAGAAGCTGAGGATCATTGAGGTACAGCCTGCCTTGTTCTCATTACAATTGGCAGACAAGTCATTGAGATAAGCTTATAGAATAGTAAAGGACGTGTTAGTAGAGGTTGAAGGCCTTTACATCCCTGCTGATTTCATAATCTTAGACACTAGGAAGAAAGAGGATGAATGCATCATCCTTGGAAGACCTTTCCTAGCCACAGCAGGAGCTGTGATAGATGTCAACAGAGGTGAATTAGTCCTTCAACTGAATGAGGACTACCTTGTGTTTAAGGCACATGGCCATCCCTCTGTGACAAAAGAGAGTAAGCATGAAGAGCTTCTCTCAGTTCAGAGTCAAGAAGAGCCCCCACAGTCAAACTCTAAGTTTGGTGTTGGGAGGCCACAACCAAACTCTAAGTTTGGTGTTAAGATCCCATATCCAAACTCTAAGTTTGGTATGGGCAATTATACAACATTGACCTGATCACCTTGTGGCTCCATGAGAGCCACTGTCAAGCTATTGACATTAAAGAAGCGCTTGTTGGGAGGCAACCCAATTTTATTTATCTAATTTTTATTTTATTGTTATTTTGTGTTTTATTAGGTACATGATCATGAGGAGTCACGAAAAAAATCATAAAAATTAAAAACAGCAGAAGAAAAAATTCACACCCTGGAGGACGCACAGGCTAGCGTTCAACGCCAGTAAGATGCATCTGGCCGGCGTTCAACGCCAGAATAGAGCATCATTCTGGCACTGAACGCCAGAAACAAGCAACATTCTGGCGCTGAACGCCAGGAATGTACCCAGTGAAGAAAAGCTGGCGCTGAACGCCAGTAACAAGCATGAAACTGGCGTTCAACGCCAGAAACATGCTTTACATGGGTGTTGAACGCCCAGAATGTGCACCACACGGCGTTCAAACGCCAGAATGGTGTGTAAAGGCATTTTACATGCCTATTTGGTGCAGGGATGGAATTCCTTGACACCTCAGGATCTGTGGACCTCACAGGATCCCCCTACCTCGCCCTCTCTCTCTCCATTCATGGTCATCCCTTCTGTTTTTCATTCACCACTCACCTTTATCCACTCTTCCCCATAAACCCCACCCACCCTCAAAATTCAAAACTCTTTCCCACCCAAACCCACCCATATAGCCGATTACACACGTGCCTCCATCTCCTCCATATCTTCTTCTTCTTCTTCATCTCTTCTTTCTTTTCTTGCTCGAGGGCGAGCAATTTTCTAAGTTTGGTGTGGTAAAAGCATAGCTTTTTGCTTTTCCATAACCATTAATGGCACCTAAGACCAGAGACATCCAAAAAAAAAGGAAGACAAAAGCTTCCACCTCCGAGTCATGGAGATGGAAAGACTCATGTAAAGGGTTTATAGCTCAGTGGTAGAACATGTGGCTGCAAATCAAGAAATCCCTGAGATACCTCAGGGGATAAATTGTCCTCCACACAAATATTGGAAGCAACTAAGGGTAAGAACACCAAAATTACTAGGAATCATTCAACAGAAGCAAGGAAGAGACATAGAGGAGCTCAAAGAGCACCATTGGACCTTCAAGAAGGCGCCACCCTCACTCAGGTGGATTCATTCCTTGTTCTTATTTCTTTCTGCTTTTCGGTTTTTAATGTTGTGTTTATCTATGTTTTGTGTCTCAACTTCATGATCATTAGTAGTTAGTAACTATGTCTTAAAGCTATGAATAAAATCCATTAATCCTTCACCTCTCTTAAATGAAATATGTTTTAATTCAAAAGAACAAGAAGTACATGAATTTCAAAATTATCCTTGAATTTAATTTAATTTTATTGATGTGGTGACAACACTTTTTGTTTTCTGAATGAATGATTGAACAGTGCATATGTCTTTTGATATTGTTGTTTATGAGTGTTAAAATTGTTGGCTCTTGAAAGAATGATGAACAAAGAGAAACGTTATTGATGATCTAAAAAATCATGAAATTGATTCTTGAAGTAAGAAAAAGCAGTTCAAAAGAAGAAGCTTGCGAAAAAAAATAGAAAGAAAAATAAAAAGCAAGCAGAAAAAGCCAATAGCCCTTAAAACCAAAAGGCAAGGGTAAAAAGGATCCAAGGCTTTGAGCATCAATGGATAGGAGGGCCCAAGGAAATAAAATCCAGGCCTAACCGGCTAAATCAAGCTGTCCCTAACCATGTGCTTGTGTCATGAAGGTCCAAGTGAAAAGCTTGAGACTGAGTGGTTAAAGTCGTGATCCAAAGCAAAAAGAGTGTGCTTAAGAGCTCTGGACACCACTAACTGGGGACTCTAGCAAAGCTGAGTCACAATCTGAAAAGGTTCACCAGTTATGTGTCTGTGGCATTTATGTATCCGGTGGTAATACTGGAAAACAAAATGCTTAGGGCCACGGCCAAGACTCAAAAGTAGCTGTGTTCAAGAATCAACATGCTTAACTAGGAAAGTCAATAACACTATCTGAAATTCTAAGTTCCTAGAGAAGCCAATCATTCTAAACTTCAAAGGAAAAAGTGAGATGCCAAAACTGTTCAGAAGCAAAAAGCTACAAGTCCCGCTCATCTAATTATAAATAATATTCATTGATATTCTGAAATTTATAGTATATTCTCTTCTTTTTATCCTAATTGATTTTCAGTTGCTTGGGGACAAGCAACAATTTAAGTTTGGTGTTGTGATGAGCGGATAATTTATACGCTTTTTGGCATTGTTTTTAGGTAGTTTTTAGTAAGTTCAAGCTACTTTTAGGGATGTTTTCATTAGTTTTTATGTTAAATTCACATTTCTGGACTTTACTATGAGTTTGTGTCTTTTTCTGTGATTTCAGGTAATTTTTGGCTGAAATTGAGGGACTTGAGCAAAACTC
The DNA here is from genome assembly GCF_014773155.1 of Arachis stenosperma. Lineage (NCBI taxonomy): Eukaryota > Viridiplantae > Streptophyta > Magnoliopsida > Fabales > Fabaceae > Arachis > Arachis stenosperma. Next base: position 90,931,791 of record NC_080382.1, read on the forward strand.
TGAAAAAGGCTGACAAAAGGACTGCTGATGCTGTTGGAATCTGACCTCCCTGCACTCGAAATGGATTTTCTGGAGCTACAGAACTCCAATTGGCGAGCTCTCAACGGCGTTAGAAAGTAGACATCCAGAGCTTTCCAGCAATATATAATAGTTCATACTTTATTCGGAAATTGACGACGTAACTTGGCGTTGAACGCCAAGTACATGCTGTTGTCTGGAGTTAAACGCCAGAAAAACGTCATGATCTGGAGTTGAACGCCCAAAACACGTCATAACTTGGAGTTCAACTCCAATAAAAGCCTCAGCTCGTGGATAGATCAAGCTCATCTCAAACATACACCAAGTGGGCCCCGGAAGTGGATTTATGCATCAATTACTTACTCATGTAAACCCTAGGAGCTAGTTTATTATAAATAGAACTTTTTACTATCAAAATCTCATCCTGGATTGTATTTTGAATCCTGTGATCACGTTTTGGGGGCTGGCCATTCGGCCATGCCTGAACCTTTCACTTATGTATTTTCAACAGTGGAGTTTCTGCACACCATAGATTAAGGGTGTGGAGCTCTGCTGTACCTCAAGTTTCAATACAATTACTATTACTTTTTATTCAATTCTCTTTTATTCTTATTCCAAGATATACGTTGCACTTCAACTTGATGAATGTGATGATCCGTGACACTCATCATCATTCTCATGATGCCTCCAGACGATTAGCCGTGCAGTGACAGCGCATAGGACCATTTTCCCGAGAGGATTAAAAGTAGCCATTGATGATAGTGATGCCCTACATACAGCTTGCCATGGAAAGGAGTAAGAAGGATTGGAAGAGCGAATAGTGAAGTAGAGTTTCAAGAGGAGCACAGCATCTCCATACGCCTATCTGAAATTTCCACTATTAATTTACATAAGTATTTCTATCCCTTATTTTATTTTCTTTTTATTATTAATTTTCGAAAACCAAAACTATTTAATCTGCCTAACTGAGATTTACAAGGTGACCATAGCTTGCTTCATACCAACAATCTCTGTGGGATCGACCCTTACTCGCGTAAGGTTTATTACTTGGACGACCCAGTACACTTGCTGGTTAGTTGAACGGAGTTGTGAATTCAAATAGAGCCAATTATTAAATTTCATACAAGTATAAAGAGCATGGATCACAATTTCGTCCACCAGCAACCCAATTTTATTTATCTAATTTTTATTTTATTTTATTGTTATTTTGTGTTTTATTAGGTACATGATCATGTGGAGTCACGAAAAAAATATAAAAATTAAAAATAGAATCAAAAACAGCAGAAGAAAAATCACACCCTGGAGGAAGCACAGGCTGGCGTTCAACGCCGTAAGGAGCATCTGGCTGGCGTTCAACGCCAGAACAGAGCATGAAACTGGCGCTGAACGCCAGAAACAAGCAACGTTCTGGCGCTGAACGCCAAGAATGTGCCTAGAAGAAAAGCTGGCGCTGAACGCCAGTAACAAGCATGAAACTGGCGTTCAACGCCAGAAACATGCTTTACATGGGCATTGAACGCCCAGAACGTGCACCACTCGGCGTTTAAACGCCAGAATAGTGTGCAAAGGCATTCTACATGCCTATTTGGTGCAGGGATGAAATTCCTTGACACCTCAGGATCTGTGGACCCCACAGGATCACCTCAGGATCTGTGGACCCTACAGGATCCCCACCTACTATATTCCCACCTTACCTCCTAATCCTATTTTCACTCTTCCCCATGTCACACTTCCCAAAAACCCTTCACCAATCACCTCAATCTCTCTTCCCAATTACCCCCTTCACCACTCACATCCATCCACTCTTCCCCATAAACCCCTCCTACCTTCCAAATTCAAATTTTCTTTCCCACCCAATCCCACCCTAAATGGCCGAACCTACCCTCTCCCCTTTCCCTATATATACCCTTCCATTCTACTTCATTTTCACACAACACAACCCCCCTCTTCAATACCTTGGCCGAACCTACACTTACCCTTCTCCTCCATATTCTCTTCTTCTTCTTCTTCTCTTCTTTCTTCTCTTTCTCGAGGACGAGCAATATTTTAAGTTTGGTGTGGTCAAAGCACAATCTTTTTTGTTTTCCACTACCATCAATGGCATCTAAGGCCGGAGAATCCTCTAGAAAAGGAAAAGAGAAGACAAAAGCTTCCACCTCCGAGTCATGGGAGATAGAAAGATTCATCTCCAAGAGCCATCAAGACCACTTCTATGATGTTGTGGCAAAGAAGAAGGTGATCCCTGAGGTCCCTTTCAAGCTCAAGAAAAATGAGTATCCGGAGATCCGACATGAGATCCGAAGAAGAGGTTGGGAAGTCCTAACCAACCCCATGCAACAAGTCAGAATCTTAATGGTTCAAGAGTTCTATGCCAATGCATGGATCACTAGGAACCATGATCAAAGTATGAACCCGAGTCCAAAGAATTATCTCACAATGGTTCGGGGGAAATACTTAGATTTTAGTCCGGAAAATGTGAGGTTGGCATTCCACTTGCCCATGATGCAAGGAGATGAACGGCCCTACACTAGAAGGGTCAACTTTAATCAAAGGTTGGACCAAGTCCTTACGGACATATGTGTGGAAGGAGCTCAATGGAAGAGAGACTCCAAAGGCAAGCCAGTCCACCTAAGAAGACTGGACCTCAAGCCTGTGGCTAGAGGATGGTTGGAGTTCATTCAACGCTCCATCATTCCCACTAGCAACCGATCTGAAGTTACTGTGGATCGGGCCATCATGATTCATAGCATCATGATTGGAGAGGAAGTAGAAGTTCATGAAGTCATCTCCAATGAATTCTACAAAATAGCCGACAAGCCCTCCACCATGGCAAGGCTAGCTTTTCCTCACCTTATTTGCCATCTATGTTACTCAGTTGGAGTTATCATAGAAGGAGACATCCTCATTGAAGAGGATAAGCCCATCACCAAGAAGAGGATGGAGCAAGCAAGAGAGACCCTCCATGGCTCTCAAGAGATGCATGAGGAAGCTCATCATCAAGAAATCCCTGAGATGCCTCAAGGGATGCACTTTCCTCCCAACAACTATTGGGAACAACTCAACACCTCCTTAGAAGATTTGAGCCACAATGTTGAACAATTAAGGGTGGAATATCATGAGCACTCCATCATTCTCCATGAAATAAGAGAAGATCAAAGAGCAATGAGGGAGGAGCAACAAAGGCAAGGAAGGGACATAGAAGAGCTTAAGAACATTGTTGGTCCTTCAAGAAGAAGACGCCACTAAAGGTGGATTCATTCCTTGTTCTTATTTCTTTCTGCTTTTCGGTTTTTATGTTGTATGTTTGTCTATGTTTTTGTGTCTCTACTTCATGATCATTAGTTTAGTAACTATGTCTTAAAGTTATGAATAATTCCATTAATCCTTCACCTCTCTTAAATGAAATATGTTTTAATTCAAAAGAACAAGAAGTACATGAATTTCGAATTTATCCTTAAATTTAATTTAATTATATTGATGTGGTGACAATACTTTTTGTTATCTGAATGAATGCTTGAACAGTGCATATTTTTGATCTTGCTGTTTATGAATGTTAAAATTGTTGGCTCTTGAAAGAATGATGAACAAAGAGAAATGTTATTGATGATCTGAAAAATCATGAAATTGATTCTTGAAGCAAGAAAAAGCAGTGAAAAGTAAAAAGCTTGCGAAAAAAAAAGAGAAAAAAATTGCGAAAAAAATAGAAAGAAAAAGAAAAAGCAAGCAGAAAAAGCCAATAGCCCTTAAAACCAAAAGGCAAGGGTAAAAAAAGGATCCAAGGCTTTGAGCATCAATGGATAGGAGGGCCCAAGGAAATAAAATCCAGGCCTAAGCGGCTAAATCAAGCTGTCCCTAACCATGTGCTTGTGTCATGAAGGTCCAAGTGAAAAGCTTGAGACTGAGTGGTTAAAGTCGTGATCCAAAGCAAAAAGAGTGTGCTTAAGAGCTCTGGACATCACTAACTGGGGACTCTAGCAAAGCTAAGTCACAATCTGAAAAGGTTCACTCAGTTATGTGTCTGTGGCATTTATGTATCCGGTGGTAATACTGGAAAACAAAATGCTTAGGGCCACGGCCAAGACTCATAAGTAGCTGTGTTCAAGAATCAACATGCTTAACTAGGAAAGTCAATAACACTATCTGAAATTCTAAGTTCCTAGAGAAGCCAATCACTCTAAACTTCAAAAGAAAAAGTGAGATGCCAAAACTATTCAGAAGCAAAAAGCTACAAGTCCCGCTCATCTAATTAGAATTAATATTCATTGATATTTTGGAATTTATAGTATATTCTCTTCTTTTTATCCTAATTGACTTTCAGTTGCTTGGGGACAAGCAACAATTTAAGTTTGGTGTTGTGATGAGCGGATAATTTATACGCTTTTTGGCATTATTTTTAGGTAGTTTTTAGCAAGTTCTAGCTACTTTTAGGGATGTTTTCATTAGTTTTTATGTTAAATTCACATTTCTGGACTTTACTATGAGTTTGTGTGTTTTTCTATAATTTCAGGTAATTTCTGGCTGAAATTGAGGGACTTGAGCAAAACTCTGAAAAAGGCTGACGAAAGGACTGCTGATGCTGTTAGATTCTGACCTCCCTGCACTCGAAATGGATTTTATGGAGCTACAGAACTCCAAATGGTGCGCTCTCAACTGCGTTGGAAAGTAAACATCCAGAGCTTTCCAGCAACATATAATAGTCTATTCTTTATTCGGGAATTGACGACGTAAAGTGGCGCTCAACGCCAAGTACATGCTGCTGTCTGGAGTTAAACGCCAGAAACACGTCATGATCCGGAGTTGAACGCCCAAAACACGCTATAACTCGGCGTTCAACTCCAAGAAAAGCCTCAGCTCGTGGATAGATCAAGCTCAGCCCAAGCACACACCAAGTGGGCCCCGGAAGTGGATTTATGCATCAATTACTTACTCATGTAAACCCTAGTAGCTAGTCTATTATATATAGGACATTTAACTATTGTATTAGACATCTTTTGATCACTTTAGATCTAAGGAACATCTGGGGGCGCATAGTCCTTAGACCATGGTGGCTGGCCATTCGGCCATGCCTGAACCTTTCACTTATGTATTTTCAACGATGGAGTTTCTGCACACTATAGATTAAGGGTGTAGAGCTCTGCTGTACCTCAAGTTTAAATACAATTATTATTACTTTCTATTCAATTCTCTTTTATTCTTATTCCAAGATATACGTTGCACTTCAACTTGATGAATGTGATGATCCGTGACACTCATCATCATTCTCACCTATGAACGCGCGTGACTGACAACCACTTCCGTTCTACCTTAGGCCGGGCGCATATCTCTTAGATTCCCCAACAAAATCTTCGTGGTATAAGCTAGATAGATGGCGGCATACATGGGGATCCGGAAAGTCTAACCTTGTCTGTGGTATTCCGAGTAGGATCCCGGGGATCCGGAAAGTCTAACCTTGTCTGTGGTATTCCGAGTAGGATTCCGGTATTGAATGACTGTGACGAGCTTCAAACTCCTGAAGGCTGGGCGTGATGACAAATGCAAAAGAATCAATGGATTCTACTCCAACCTGATTGAGAACCGACAGATGATTAGCCGTGCTGTGACAGAGCATTTGGACCATTTTCACTGAGAGGATGGGATGTGGCTATCAACAAGGGTGATGTCTCCAGCCGATTAGCCGTGCAGTGACAGCGCATAGGACCATTTTCCCGAGTGGATTAAAAGTAGCCATTGATGATGGTGATGCCCTACATACAGCTTGCCATGGAAAGGAGTAAGAAGGGTTGGATGAAAGCAATGAGAAAGTAGAGATTCAAGAGGAGCACAGCATCTCCATACCCCTATCTGAAATTCCCACTATTAATTTACATAAGTATTTCTATCCCTTTTTATTTTTTTTATCTTTTAAATATCTAATCCAATTACATTTGACCCTATGAATCCACTTAACTGAGATTTACAAGGTGACCATAGCTTGCTTCATACCAACAATCTCTGTGGGATCGACCCTTACTCACGTAAGGTATTACTTGGATGACCCAGTACACTTGCTGGTTAAGTTGAATGAAGTTGTGATCATAAATTCCAATAGAACCAATTTTTAAATCTCATGCAAATACAAAGAGGATCACAATTTCGTCCACCAGAGACTCCAAAGGCAAGCCAGTTCAACTGAGAAGGCCTGACTTCAAACCCGTGGCTAGAAGATGGTTGGAGTTCATCCAACGCTCTATCATTCCTACTAGCAATCGGTCCAAAGTAACTATAGATCGGGCTATCATGATCTATAGTATCATGATTGGAGAGGAAGTGGAAATTCATGAGATCATACTTTTAGAACTATACAAGGTGGCTGACAAGCCCTCCACTTTGGCAAGGTTAGCCTTTCCTCATCTCATTTGTCACCTATACAATTCAGCCGAAATTGTCATAGAGGAAGAATTCCTTATTGTAAAGGAAAACCCATCACTAAAAAGAGGATGGAGCAAACAAGAGAGCCCGCTCATGGACCTCAACAAGAGCATGAGGAAATTTCTGATCAAGAAATCCCTGAGATGTCTCAAGGGATACACTTTCCTCCACAAAGCTATTGGGAGCAACTCAACACCTCTTTAGGAGATTTGAGTTCCAACATGGATCAACTAAGGATGGAGCACCAAGAGCACTCTATTATCCTCCATGAAATCAGAGAGGACCAAAGAGCCATGAGGGAAGAGCAACAAAGGCAAGGAAGAGATATTGAGGAGCTCAAGCACTCCATAGGATCATTAAGAGGAAGAACTAGCTGCCGTCATTAAGGTGGACCCGTTCTTTAATTTCCTTTTTCTTATTTTTCTGTTTTTCGTTTCTATGCTTTATGTTTTGTCTATGTTTTTGTCTTTATTACATGATCATTAATGTTTAGAGTCTACGTCTTAAAGCTATGAATGATTCCATGAATCTCGCACCTTTCTTAAATGAAAAGTGTTTTTATTTGCAAAAGAACAAGAAGTGCATGAATTTTGAAATTTATCTTGAAATTAGTTTAATTATTTTGATGTGGTGGCAATACTTCTTGCTTTCAGAATGTATGCTTAAACAGTGTATGTTCGCAATTGGAATTAAAAAAAGTTGACTCTTGAAAGAATAATGAAAAAGGATACATGTTATTGCTGATCTGAAAAATCATAAAACTGATTCTTGAAGCAAGAAAAAGTAGTGAAAAGCAAAAGCTTGCGAAAAAAAGAGAAAAGAAAGAGCAAGCGGAAAAAGCCAGCAACCCATTAAACTAAAAGGCACGGGTAAAGAGGATCCAAGGCTTTGAGCATCAGTGGATAGGAGGGCCCAAAAGAAATAAAATCCTGGCCTAAGCGGCTAATTCAAGCTGTCCCTAACCATGTTCTTGTGTCATGAATGTCCAAGTGAAAAGCTTGAGACTGAGTGGTAAAAGTCATGATCCCAAGCAAAATAGTGTGCTTAAGAACTCTGGGCACCTCTAACTGTGGACTCTAGCAAATTTGAGTCACAATTTGAAAAGGTTCACTCAGTTATGTGTCTGTGGCATTTATGTATCCGGTGGTAATACTGGAAAACAAAATGCTAAGGGTCACGGCCAAGACTCAAAAAGTAACTGTGTTCAAGAATAAAAAAGAACTTAACTAAAAAAATCAATAACATTATCTGTATTTCTGAGTTCCTAAAGAGGCCAACAATTCTGAACTCCAATGGATAGAGAGATGCCAAAACTATTCAGAGGAAAAAAGCTACTAGTTCCGCTCATCTAATTAAAACTAATCTTCATTGATATTCTTGAAATTTATTGTATTTTCTCTTCTTTTTTATCTTATTTTGTTTTTGGTTGCTTGGGGACAAGCAACAATTTAAGTTTGGTGTTGTGATGAGCGGATAATTTATGCGCTTTTTGGCATTGTTTTTAGGTAGCTTTTAGTATGTTTTAATTACTTTTTATTATATTTTTATTAGTTTTTATGAAAAAATCACATTTCTTGACTTTACTATGAGTGTGTGTGTGTGTGTTTTTCTGTAATTTCAGGTATTTTCTGGCCGAAGTTGAGGGACCTGAGCAAAAATCTGATTCAGAGGCTGAGAAAGGACTGCAGATGCTGTTGGATTCTGACCTCTCTACACTCAAACGCCTTTTGCTGGAGCTACAGAAGTCCAATTGGCGCGTTCTCAATTGGGATGGAAAACTAACATCTTGGGCTTTCGAGCAATATATAATAGTTTATACTTTGTCTTAGATTTGATGGCCCAAACTAGCGTTCAACGCCAGCCAGAGACCCTTTTATAGCATAAAACGCCGGAACTGGCACTAGAACTGGAGTTAAACGCCCAAACTGGCATCCAAGCTGACGTTTAACTCTAGAAAAGGCCTATGAACGTGTAAAGCTCAATGCTCAGCCCAAGCACAAACCAAGTAGGGCCCAGAAGTGGATTTCTACACTATCTAAACTTAGTTACTTATTTTTTGTAATCATTAGTAACTAGTTTAGTATAAATAGCACTTTTTACTATTGTATTCAAGGGAAGCTTATGCCATTTTTCACATTTGGGAGGCTGGCCATTCGGCCATGCCTAGACCTTTCTCTTATGTATTTTCCAACGGTAGAGTTTCTACACCTCATAGATTAAGGTGCGGAGCTCTGCTGTTCTTCATGAATTAATGCAAGTACTATTGTTTCTCTTTCAATTCACGCTTACTTCTTCTCCAAGATATACTCTCGTACTTAATTCAGTTATGTCAGAATGAAGGGATGACTCGTGACAATCACCCACTATCTTTGTTACTTGCTTAGCCAAGATCCACGTGCCTGACAACTACAAGCGGTCTACATGATGTTCAACGTAGTCATTGGACGACAGCTGGAGTATAGTCTCTTGGATCTCTAATCCACGGATTTGACTTGCCTCTCCTGACAACAGAGCATTTGAATCCGTGAGATTAGAACCTTTGTGGTAGAGGCTAGAACCAATTGGCAGCATTCTCGAGATCCGAAAAGTCTAAACCTTGTTTGTGGTATTCCAAGTAGAATCTGGGACGGGATGACTGTAACGAGCTTCAAACTCACAAATATTGGGCGCAGTGACAGTGTGCAAAAGGATAGAGATATCCTATTCTGACATAAGTGAGAACCGACAGATGATTAGCCGTGCGGTAGCTGTGCCTGGTATTTTTCATCTGAGATGAGAGATCCGACAGTTGATTAGCCATACAGAAATCGTACCTAGACCATTTTCACTGAGAAGACGGATGGTAGCCATTGACAATGGTGATCCACCAACATACAGCTTGCCATGGAAGTGAGCATACATGTTTGGATGAAGACAATAGGAAAGCAGAGGTTCAAAAGCAACAAAGCATCTCCAAATGCTTATCTGAAATTCCCACCAATGAATTACATAAGTATTTTTATTTTAATTTACGTGTTATTTATCTTTCAATTATCAAAAATCATAACCAATTGAATCCGCCTTACTAAGATTTACAGGATGACCAAAGCTTGCTTCAAGCCGAAAATCTCTGTGGGATTGACCCTTACTCGCATAAGGTTTTATTACTTGGACGACCCAGTGCACTTGCTGGTTAGTCGTACCAGAGTTGTGAAAAGTGTGATCACAATTCCGTGCACCAATGGCCCCTTATTCTACATGAGTTCATGCGAGTCCTAACCTGGATAGTATTGAGCTACAGCTTGAGAGTACATCACAGGTTCCATGGATAAATGAGGTAGCTGTGGCACTAAGGCTAGAATCATAAAGCATCATTCTCCAATCCGGAAGATCCGACCTTGTCTGTGGCATTTTCTTTATTGCTTTCTTTACTTATTTTACGCACATTCAACAACAATCATATTTCTATTTGCCTGACTAAGATCTGCAGGATAACCACAGCTTGCTCAATCCAGCAATCCTCGTGGGATTCGACCCTCACTCACCTGAGGTATTACTTGGACGACCCGGTGCACTTGCCGATTGAGTTGTGCGAGTCACAAATTTGCACACCAGAATGTCACGCTTCCGGCTGCGCCACTCTGATAGTGATAAACCCCAATTTTGTGGTTTATCTTGTGCATAATTTGGAAGTTTTTGTCAATATTTCTCGCACTTATTCACAAGAAATGCATGGTTTTTTGTTCACTTCCTAATATTGCTCCATGATGGAAAACATGCTTATTTTGCCTTAGAATTGCTATATTTTGATCCTCTTTATTGCCATTCGATGCCGTGACGTATTTGTTGAGTGATTTTAGAATTAATAGGGTAAGAATGGCCTAGAAGAGAGAAAGAAAGCATGCACAAGAGGAAGGAGCATGAAGATTTGGATTTTGGGAACTTCAGCACCGACGGGCACGCGTACTTGGCGCGCATACGTGGATCACAAAAGCAATCGCGCGCGCGCACGCGGGAAGCTGCACGTGACCTCATTAAAGGAAATCGTGCTTGGCGATTTCTGAGGCTCATGAGGCCCAATTTCAAGTTGTTTCTGCATGGAAAAAGACACAAGGATGCTAGGGAGAAGGGGGGATCAATCATTTTACACGAAGACACATTTTCTAGTTTTTGGTTCTTTGTTCTTCTAGAGAGAGAAACCCTTGTTCTTCTCTAGATCTAGCTTTAATTTGATCTTCCCTTGTTAAATTCTAAATTGGATCTTGTTAATTACTAGTTTTGATTGTTTAATTTGAATCTCTTAGTATAATTTTGCTTAGATCTTGTGTTAGTTTTATGGATTCTTGTCAATTGTCACTTTATACCCATTGAATGAATGTTGTGAATCTTGACTTGTTGATGTTACATTGATGATTTCTATGATTTATTGTGTTGCTTGAGTGATTGTAAGTTGATATTTGTGAGTGGATATTTGTTAATTTCAATCCAATTGCAATTTGAACATGTCTTTTGTTAATGCTTACCATGTGTTTGATGAATTGTTTACCTTGATTATAGATAGTTCTTTTTACTCTTGGCTTAGACTAAGGGAATTGGGTAAACTTGAGTCATTGGGTCTAATGAATTTGATGATTTGGGAACCCTTAGTGGTCAATTTGATGGCCATTGACACTAGCCTACTACTAGGTTAATTAGTAGTGAGGTTAGACCTTATGGGTTGATGTTGACCAAACCATTTGATGTACTTCAAGTATAGAAGTAGACTTAGTGGGTTTTGGCTCCTCATAATTGTCAAGATATGGTTATTAGACAAGGATAGTGACCCCAATTCCCATGTCTAGCTAAGAGTTGCTTTTATCATTCTTATTTGGAAACCCAAAAATCTTTATTGCCTTGCCTTAGTTATAGTTATTGTTTAGTAGAGAGTAGAATTAAATTGAATGTTGTCTTCTTAATTTGGAATTGCTCACATCTTGCTTAGTTATTTGAATTGGTTCTTTGCACTTTAAGATTACTTATTTGCTAAGATTCCTAGTTTACTTTCTTGCTCATGACTTACAACCCCGGATTTCTAACCAATGTTGAAGCACATGTTTGCCCATTCCTTGTGAGACGACCCGAGATTTGCATACTTCGGTTACTTTATTGGGTTGAACATGTGACAACCAATTCCTTTCTAAATTTGATCCTCGAGGATTGTTTTTGGTAGAGCTATACTTGCAAAGCAACTTCATTGAGAAATTCTCTTCCGACGCAATTTCGTGCGATAAAATTTTTGGCGCCATTGCCAAGGAATGGTTGCAACATATGCCTTGATATTGGTTATGTGAATATGTGAATATTGTAAATAGTTTGTTTGCTTTTAATACTTAGCTATAGTTTAGCTTCTTTTATTTTTGTGCTATGACTTTCAAGTTTGATGACTCAATCTCAACCGAATTCTAGCTTAGCTGATTTGGATCCCGAGATTGAAAGAACTTTATTACACACTCGGCAAGTTAGACGACTGACGTGGAAAAAATTGGCAGATTAAGAAATTAATATGAGTGATACGTTGCAAGTACAGTTCTTAACCAACAAAAATCTGCTTATCAATTTAGAAGGGTTGTCACAAAATTAGAATTAAAATACTGGGAGTATGAATCCCAGGTCGTCTCCCAATGAGTTGCAGGAAGATGTGCTATCTTATTAATCAGAGGTTGTCCAAAATGGTTTTGAGTTTGATAAACGGGAAATTAAATTAGAGAATTGATGTAATTTAAATAAAAATCTTGACTGGGAGTAGATTGATCGGAAGTTCTATCCTTGTTGGAGTTTTCCCAAGATCGATTGATAATTGAAGGTTGTTCTACTTAGTCACCCTTTACTAGGTAAAGGAAAATCAAGTAAGTTAGAAGTCTACTTCTATTCACAAGTCCTAATCCTCTCCCTTGGGAAGGATTAGTGTTAGTGACTAGAGAGCCATCCAACAATAAATCCAATTACAATTTTACTCTTGAGCATTCCAACTCAAGGTTCTCCTTTCAATCAACTCCCAATCAAGTTAGAGAACTACTCGCTCATCATAGATGTAAATTCCATAAAATAAAAAATAAGGGATAAAGGAAGACATGATAGACAATAATCAAAAAGATCAATTAAAAATAAAAATGGTTCTTATATTAATAAATTCTAAAAAAAATCCAATTGTAACTCTGAACAAATTAAGGATATGAAAGAGTAAGCAGAAAGTAAAGAGAACAAACTAGAGTGATGAAGTCTTGCGGAGATAATAACTCTCTCAATATCCCAATCCAAAAAGCAATAAAAACCAAATCCTAAGAACTATGAATGTGTAGAGAGAAAACCTAGAGGAGGAGTAAAATCAGATCTAAAAACTCGAAATTATGCGGAATGAATGTTCTTTCTTGTCTCTGCATCTTCCCTGTCTCTAATCTGCGCTTCTGGGCCAAAAACTGGGTTAAAACGCGGCCCAGACTCTATGCCAGCGACTTCTGTAATTCTACAGATCGCGCACGTCACGCGACCACGTCATCCACGCATTCGCGTCACTCAGTGTTTTCCGTGCCACGCGTGCGCGTCGTCCACGCATTCGTGTCACTTGTGCAACTTCCAATCCACGCGGTCGCATTAGGCACGCGAGCGCGTCACTGCAATTTCCTCCATTTCGCGCGGTCGCGAGCCATGCGCCCGCGTCACTTCTCGCTAGTCATCTCCTCAATTTCTTATTTTCCTTCCATTTTTGCAAGCTTCCTCTCTATTTTCTAAGCCATTCCTACCCTATGAAGCCTGAAACACTTAACACACAGATCACGGCATTGAATGGTATAAAGGAGAATAAAAATATACAATTAAAAGATCTTTAGGAAGCAAGTTTTCTATCATAGAACATTTTCCGGAAGGAATTGTAAATACATGCAAATCATATGAATAAGTGGGTGAAGACTTGATAAAACCACACAATTAAACACAATATAAATAATAATAGTTTATCAACCTCCCCACACTTAAACATTCGCATGTCCTCATGCTTAGTTGAAGGAGATAAATCTAAATGAATAGGGACATGTAAGACTCATGCAATGCAATGCAACCTATATACATGAATGCAACTATATGATTTTGTCTTACCTGATTAAAAATAAATAAGTTCTCTAAGACAAAACTTAGAGCAGACTCCACTAGTTTAAATCATACGGTAAAAGCAAGTAAATTTGTAAGAAGACAACTCGTAAAAGCAGGGGCCGTGGAATCAAGCAGTGGACCCTCACTGATGGTGTGTGTGCACTCTAATCGCTCTAGTGTATAGGGTAATCACTCTATCCTTCTCTAATCATGCTCTCTAAGTTTTATTCTTCTCCTAACCAATCAACAACATTTAATGTACTAATGCAAACATCATGAGGTCTTTTCAAGGTTGTAATGGGGCTAAGGTAAGGGTAAAGGTATATATGGCTAAGTGAGCTTATAAATTGAATCTTTAATTAACCCAAGCTTTTACCTAATCATATATGTATATTCTCTATAACTTCAAATCTCATACCTAGCTACCCAGAATTTCCTTTTCACATTCCATACTCATGCATCAACCTTTATTTTCATTTTTTCATATGTGCATTGATTGTTGAACTTTAACTTATCATTGGGATAATTTTGTCCCCTTATTTACTAAAATAAATATTTTTTTATAGACATAGCTTATCAATGCACATAGATTTGTAATTTTTTTCTTTTATGGTTTCACATGAGTAGGTACCCAAATTCCCCTTATTTTATCATGACATATTCCTTTATTACCTTTTGTTCCCACAATCTTCCCATACTCAATTAACACACAATTCTATCTTAAGCTAACCAAAGATTCAATTGGGATATTTAATTATTTTTCTGCTTAAGGCTAGTAATGTGGTAAAATATAGAACAAATGGGATTAAAAACGGCTCAAAGTGGCTAACAAAGGTAATAAAAAGGGTAGGCTTATTTGGGATAAGTGAGCTAAACAAATAATGGCCTCAATCATATGCATGCATATAACACATTAACATTGGACATATAGGATAAAACAAAATTCAGATTACAATCATAGAGAAGTAAACACACAAGAAAAAATATTTATGGTTAAATAATGTAACCATGTATTTAGGCTCAAAGTCTCACAGGTTGTGTGTTCTTTAGCTCAAAAACCATGTTCCAATTACAACTTTCAAACAAATTTAACATAAAGGTTTTGATTTAAATTAGTGAAATTTTTCAAAAATAGGGTCTTAAAAGAAACATTATCTTTTCAATCAAGTAGAACATGCATGCAATTAACATATTACTATGCAATCTATCCTATTCTAAAACAAAGAAATTGGTGCTAGGGAAAAGAAATTACCTTCGGAAGTCAGGTACTGACCGACCTCCCCACACTTAAGGCTTTGCACCGTTCTTGGTGCCATTTGTCAGGAATAAAAGTGGGCTGGTAGTAGTATCTCCACAGTCGGGACCGTCATGGCTCCCTGTACTGGTAAAGGAAGTGGAGTCCAGAGTGTCTGGGTCTTTGTCAGGTCTGTGGTTGCCTGTGAGTAGCTCCTTGAGGTAGTTGAATCGGCGCTGGTTGCAGCGCTCTCATAGCTTCGCTTTCTGGTCTTGCCGGTCCAACCTCTCCAGTATTTGATGCAGTAGCTGACTTGTAGAAGGTGCTTGTGGTGTTGAAGGAGGAATGTCTGCAGCTTATTCTGTGGATTGAGTAGTAGTGGCTGATGGTGGCCTGAGATATTTCCCGTTAGGGACGTACTGATCATTGGTGGACGAAATTGTGATCAACAATATTGGCTCTTTGGTATGTGCATTTATTAACTCAGCACTTTCTTTTCACAACTCCGTTCAACTAACCAGCAAGTGTACTGGGTCGTCCAAGTAATAAACCTTACGTGAGTAAGGGTCGATCCCACAGAGATTGTTGGTATGAAGCAAGCTATGGTCACCTTGTAAATCTCAGTTAGGCAGATTAAATTGGTTTATGGGTTTTCAAAAATTAATAATAAATGGAAAATAAAAAGGGATAGAAATACTTATGTAAATTAATAGTGGGAATTTCAGATAGGCGTATGGAGATGCTGTGCTCCTCTTGAATCTCTACTTTCTCATTGCTTTCATCCAATCCTTTTTACTCCTTTCCATGGCAAGTTGTATGTAGGGCATCACCGTTGTCAATGGCTACATCCCATCCTCTCAGTGAAAACGTTCCTATGCTCTGTCACAGCACGGCTAATCATCTGTCGGTTCTCAATCAAGTTGGAATAGAATCCCTTGATTCTTTTGCGTTTGTCATCACGCCCAGCCTTCAGGAGTTTGAAACTCGTCACAGTCATTCAATCCCAGAATCCTACTCGAAATACCATAGACAAGGTTTAGACTTTCCGGATCCTCATGAATGCCGCCATCTATCTAACTTATACCACGAAGATTTTGTTGGGGAATCTAAGAGATATGCGCCCGGCCTAAGGTAGAACGGAAGTGGTTGTCAGTCACGCGCGTTCATAGGTGAGAATGATGATGAGTGTCACGGATCATCACATTCATCAAAGTGTTGTGCAACGTATATCTTGGAATAAGAATAAAAGAGAATTGAATAGAAAGTAATAGTAATTGTATTGAAACATGAGGTACAGTAGAGCTCCACACCCTTAATCTATGGTGTGCAGAAACTCCACCGTTGAAAATACATAAGTAAAAGGTTCAGGCATGGCCGAATGGCCAGCCCCCAAAACGTGATCACAGGATTCAAATTACAATCCAGGATGATAATATGATAGTAAAAAGTTCTATTTATAATAAACTAGCTCCTAGGGTTTACATGAGTAAGTAATTGATGCATAAATCCACTTCCGGGGCCCACTTGGTGTATGTTTGGGCTGAGCTTAATCTATCCACGAGCTGAGGCTTTTATTGGAGTTGAACTCCAAGTTATGACGTGTTTTGGGCGTTCAACTCCGGATCATGACGTGTTTCTGGCGTTTAACTCCAGACAGCAGCATGTACTTGGCGTTCAACGCCAAGTTACGTCGTCAATTTCCGAATAAAGTATAGACTATTATATATTGCAGGAAAGCTCTGGATGTCTACTTTCCATCGCCATTGAGAGCGCGCCATTTGGAGTTCTATAGCTCCAGAAAATCCATTTTGAGTGCAGGGAGGTCAGATTCCAACAGCATCAGCAGTCCTTTTGTCAGCCTTTTTCAGAGTTTTGCTCAAGTCCCTCAATTTCAGCCAGAAATTACCTGAAATCACAGAAAAACACACAAACTCATAGTAAAGTCCAGAAATGTGAATTTAACATAAAAACTAATGAAAACATCCCCAAAAGTAGCTTGAACTTACTAAAAACTACCTAAAAACAATGCCAAAAAGCGTATAAATTATCCGCTCATCACAACACCAAACTTAAATTGTTGCTTGTCCCCAAGCAACAGAAAATCAATTAGGATAAAAAGAAGAGAATATACTATAAATTCCAGAATATCAATGAATATTAATTATAATTAGATGAGCGGGACTTGTAGCTTTTTGCTTCTGAACAGTTTTGGCATCTCACTTTTTCCTTTGAAGTTTTGAATGATTGGCTTCTCTAGGAACTTAGAATTTTGGATAGTGTTATTGACTTTCCTAGTTAAGCATGTTGATTCTTGAACACAGCTACTTATGAGTCTTGGCCGTGGCCCTAAGCACTTTGTTTTCCAGTATTACCACCGGATACATAAATGCCACAGACACATGACTGGGTGAACCTTTTCAGATTGTGACTCAGCTTTGCTAGAGTCCCCAGTTAGTGGTGTCCAGAGCTCTTAAGCACACTCTTTTGCTTTGGATCACGACTTTAACCACTCAGTCTCAAGCTTTTCACTTGGACCTTCATGACACAAGCACATGGTTAGGGACAGCTTGGTTTAGCCGCTTAGGCCTGGATTTTATTTCCTTGGGCCCTCCTATCCATTGATGCTCAAAGCCTTGGATCCTTTTTACCCTTGCCTTTTGGTTTTAAGGGTTATTGGCTTTTTCTGTTTGCTTTTTCTTTTTCTTTCTATTTTTTTTTTGCAAGCTTTCTTTTTTTACTGCTTTTTCTTGCTTCAAGAATCAATTTCATGATTTTTCAGATCATCAATAACATTTCTCTTTGTTCATCATTCTTTCAAGAGCCAACAATTTTAACATTCATAAACAACAAGATCAAAAGACATATGCACTGTTCAAGCATTCATTCAGAAAACAAAAGTATTGTCACCACATCAATATAATTAAATTAAATTCAAGGATAAATTCGAAATTCATGTACTTCTTGTTCTTTTGAATTAAAACATATTTCATTTAAGAGAGGTGAAGGATTAATGGATTTTATTCATAGCTTTAAGACATGGTTACTACATACTAATGATCATGAAGTAGAGACACAAAACATAGATAAGCATACAACATAAAAACCGTAAAGCAGAAAGAAATAAGAACAAGGAATGAATCCACCTTTAGTGGCGTCTTCTTCTTGAAGGACCAACAATGTTCTTAAGCTCTTCTATGTCCCTTCATTGCCTTTGTTGCTCCTCCCTCATTGCTCTTTGGTCTTCTCTTATTTCTTGGAGAATGATGGAGTGCTCATGATGTTCCACCCTTAATTGTTCCACATTGTGGCTCAAATCTTCTAAGGAGGTGTTGAGTTGTTCCCAATAGTTGTTGGGAGGAAAGTGCATCCCTTGAGGCATCTCAGGGATTTCTTGATGATGAGCTTCCTCATGCATCTCTTGAGAACCGTGGAGGGTCTCTCTTGCTTGCTCCATCCTCTTCTTGGTGATGGGCTTATCCTCTTCAATGAGGATGTCTCCTTCTATGATAACTCCAACTGAGTAACATAGATGGCAAATAAGGTGAGGAAAAGCTAGCCGTGCCATGGTGGAGGGCTTGTCGGCTATTTTGTAGATTTCATTGGAGATGACCTCATGAGCTTCTACTTCCTCTCCAATCATGATGCTATGAATCATGATGGCCCGATCCACAGTAACTTCAGATCGGTTGCTAGTGGGAATGATGGAGCGTTGAATGAACTCCAACCATCCTCTAGCTACAGGCTTGAGGTCCAGTCTTCTTAGTTGGATTGGCTTGCCTTTGGAGTCTCTCTTCCATTGAGCTCCTTCCACACATATGTCCATAAGGACTTGGTCCAACCTTTGATTAAAGTTGACCCTTCTAGTGTAGGGGCGTTCATCTCCTTGCATCATGGGCAAGTGGAACGCCAACCTCGCATTTTTCGGACTAAAATCTAAGTATTTCCCCCGAACCATTGTGAGATAATTCTTTGGACTCAGGTTCATACTTTGATCGTGGTTCCTAGTGATCCATGCATTGGCATAGAACTCTTGAACCATTAAGATTCCGACTTGTTGCATGGGGTTGGTTAGGACTTCCCAACCTCTTCTTCGGATTTCATGTCGGATCTCCGGATACTCATTTTTCTTGAGCTTGAAAGGGACCTCAGGGATCACCTTCTTCTTTGCCACAACATCATAGAAGTGGTCTTGATGGCTTTTGGAGATGAATCTTTCCATCTCCCATGACTCAGAGGTGGAAGCTTTTGTCTTCCCTTTTCCTTTTCTAGAGGATACTCCGGCCTTAGGTGCCATTGATGGTAATGGAAAAACAAAAAAGCTTATGCTTTTACCACACCAAACTTAAAATATTGCTCGCCCTCGAGCAATAGAAGAAAGAAGAGAAGAAGAAGAAGAAGAAAATATGGAGGAGAAGGGGAAGTGTAGGTTCGGTCAAGGTATGGAGGAGGGGGTTGTGTTGTGTGAAAATGAAGTAGAATGGAAGGGTATATATAGGGAGAGGGGAGAGTGAAGTTTCGGCAATTTAGGGTGGGATTGGGTGGGAAAATGTTTTTGAATTTTGAAGGTAGGTGGGGTTTATGGGGAAGAGTGGATGGATGTGAGTGGTGAAGGGGGTGATTGGGAAGTGGAATTGAGGTGATAGGTGAAAAGTGTTGGGAAGTGTGACATGGGGAATACAAATCACAAAAATAGGATTAGGAGGTAAGGTGGGAATATGTTAGGTGGGGATCCTGTGGGGTCCACAGATCCTGAGGTGATCCTGTGGGGTCCACAGATCCTAAGGTGTCAAGGAATTCCATCCCTGCACCAAATAGGCATGTAAATTGCCTTTGCGCACCATTCTGGCGTTTAAACGCCGTGTGGTGCACATTCTGGGCGTTCAACGCCCATGTAAAGCATGTTTCTGGCGTTGAACGCCAGTTTCATGCTTGTTACTGGCGTTCAGCGCCAGCTTTTCTTCTCTAGGCATATTCCTGGCGTTCAGCGCTAGAATGTTGCTTTTTTCTGGCGTTCAACGCCAGAATGATGCTCTGTTCTGGCGTTGAACGCCGGCCAGATGCATCTTACTGGCGTTGAACGCCAGCCTGTGCTTCCTCCAGGGTGTGATTTTTTTCTTCTTCTGTTTTTAATTTTTATGATTTTTTCGTGACTCCTCATGATCATGTACTTAATAAAACACAAAATAACAATAATATAGAATAAAATAAAAATAAAAATTAGATAAATAAAATTGGGTTGCCTCCCAACAAGCGCTTCTTTAATGTCAATAGCTTGACAGTGGCTCTCATGGAGCCACAAAGGTGATCAGGTCAATGTTGTATAGTCCCAACACCAAACTTAGAGTTTGGATATGGGGTCTTAACACCAAACTTAGAGTTTGGTTGTGGCCTCCCAACACCAAACTTAAAGTTTGACTGTGGGGGCTCTTCTTGGCTCTGAACTGAGAGAAGCTCTTCATGCTTACTCTCTTTTGTCACAGAGGGATGGCCATGTGCCTTAAACACAAGGTAGTCCCCATTCAATTGAATGACTAATTCACCTCTGTTGACATCTATCACAGCTCCTGCTGTGGCTAGGAAAGGTCTTCCAAGGATGATGCAATCATCCTCTTCCTTACTAGTGTCTAAGATTATGAAATCAGCAGGGATGTAAAGGCCTTCAACCTTTACTAACACGTCCTCCACTGTTCCATAAGCTTGTCTCAATGACTTATCTGCCAATTGTAATGAGAACAAGGTAGATTGTACCTCAATGATCCCCAGCTTCTCCATTACAGAGAGTGGCATAAGATTTATCCCTGACCCCAGATCACACAGAGCTTTTGCAAAGGTCATGGTGCCTATGGTACAAGGTATTAAGAACTTGCCAGGATCTTATTTCTTTTGAGGTAGAATTTGCTGAATCCAGGTATCCAGTTCACTAATGAGCAAGGGAGGTTCACTTTCCCAAGTCTCATTACCAAACAACTTGGCATTCAGCTTCATGATAGCTCCTAAGTATTGAGCAACTTGCTCTCCAGTTACATCTTCATCCTCTTCAGAGGAAGAATAGTCTTCAGAGCTCATGAATGGCAGAAGGGGATTTAATGGAATCTCTATGGTTTCTATATGAGCCTCAGATTCCTGTGGATCCTTAATAGGAAACTCCTTCTTGCTTGAGGGACGTCCCAGGAGGTCTTCCTCACTAGGATTTTCGTCCTCCTCCTCCCTTGTGAATTCGGCCATATTGATTATATCAATGGCCTTGCACTCTCCTTTTGGATTCTCTTCTGTATTGCTTGGGAGAATACTGGGAGGAGTTTCAATGACTTTCTTACTCAGCTGGCCCACTTGTGCCTCCAGATTTCTGATGGAGGATCTTGTTTCACTCATAAAACTGAAAGTGGCCTTTGACAGATCAGAGACTACATTGGCTAAATTAGAAGTGTTTTGTTTAGAATTCTCTGTCTGTTGCTGAGAAGATGATGGATATGGCTTGCTATTGCTCAGCCTATTGCGTCCACCATTGTTAAAGCCTTGTTGAGGCTTTTGTTGATCCTTCCATGAGAAATTTGGATGATTTCTCCATGATGAGTTATAGGTGTTTCCATAAGGTTTACCCATATAATTAACCTCTGCCATGGCAGGGTTCTCAGGATCATAAGCTTCTTCAGAAGCTGCCTCCTTAGTACTGTTGGATGCATGTTGCCATCCATTCAGACTTTGAGAGATCATGTTGACTTGTTGAGTCAACACTTTGTTCTGAGCCAATATGGCATTCAGAGCATCAATTTCAAGAACTCATTTCTTCTGAGGTATTCCATTATTCACGGAATTCCTCTCAGAAGTGTATATGAATTGGTTGTTTGCAACCATGTCAATGAGTTCTTGAGCCTCTTCAGGCGTTTTCTTTAGGTGAATAGATCCACCTGCAGAATGGTCCAATGACATTTTCGAAAATTCAGAGAGACCATAATAGAATATATCTAATATGGTCCATTCTGAAAACATGTCAGATGGACATCTTTTAGTCAGCTGCTTGTATCTTTCCCAAGCTTCATAGAGGGATTCACCATCTTTTTGTTTAAAGGTTTGAACATCCACTCTCAGCTTGCTCAGCTTTTGAGGAGGAAAGAATTTATCCAAGAAGGCTGTGACCAGCTTATCCCAGGAGTCCAGGCTATCCTTAGGTTGTGAATCCACCCATATTCTAGCTCTGTCTCTTACAGCAAAAGGGAAAAGCATGAGTCTGTAGACTTCAGGATCAACTCCATTCGTCTTTACAGTCTCACAGATCTGCAAGAACTCAGTTAAAAACTGATAAGGATCTTCAGATGGAAGTCCATAAAACTTGCAGTTTTGTTGCATTAAGGCAACTAGTTGAGGCTTAAGCTCGAAATTATTGGCTCCAATGGCAGGAATGGAGATGCTTCTTCCATCAAATTTGGACGTTGGCTTTGTGAAGTCACCAAGCATTCTCCTTGCATTATTATTATTTTCGGCTACCATCTCCTTCTCTTGTTTGAAAATTTCTGAAAGGTTGTTTCTGGATTGTTGTAATTTAGTTTCTCTTAGTTTCCTCTTCAAAGTCCTTTCAGGTTCTGGATCAATTTCAACAAGAGTGCCTTTTTTCTTATTCCTGCTCATATGAAAGAGAAGAAAGCAAGAAAAGAAGAGGAATCCTCTATGTCACAGTATAGAGATTCCTTTATGTTAGTAGAAAAAGAAGGGGGTAGAAGAAATAAAAGTGAAGAATCCAAACACAAGGATATATTGGGTTCGGATTTTTAGATGAAGAGAAGTGAAGAGAAGTGTTAGTAAATAAATAATTAAATAGAATAAGAAAAGAGAAGGGAAATTTCGAAAATAATTTTTAAAAAAGGATTAGTGATTTTTGAAAATTAGAGATAAATGTAATTAAAATTAAAACATGAAACATTTAGTTAATTAAAAAGAATTTTTGAAAAAAGAGAGATATTTTCGAAAATTGAAGAGGGAAAAGTAGTTAGGTGGTTTTGAAAAAGATAAGAAACAAACAAAAAGTTAGTTAGTTGATTGAAAAAGATTTGAAATCAAATTTTAAAAAGATAAGAAGATAAGAAGTTAGATAAGATATTTTGAAATCAAATTTTGAAAAAGATAAAATTTTTGAAAAAGATAAGATAAAAGATAAAAAGATCTAATTTTTAAAATGACTTAACTAACAAGAAACTACAAGATAAGATTCTAGAACTTAAAGATTGAACCTTTCTTAACAAGAAAGTAACAAACTTCAAATTTTTGAACCAATCACATTAATTGTTAGCTAATTTTCGAAAATTTGATATAAAGATAAGAAAAAGATTTTGAAAATAATTTGAAAAATATTTTTGAAATTTTCGAAAATGAAAAAAAATGAAAAAGATATGATTTTTGAAAAAGATTTTAAAAAGATAAAATTTTTAAAATTGAAATTTTGACTTGACTTGTAAGAAACAACTAATTTTAAAAATTTTTGACCAAGTCAACCCAAAATTTCGAAAATTTGGAGGGAAATAAGGAAAAGATATTTTTTTTATTTTTGAACTTTTAATTATGAGAGAGAAAAACAACAAAAATACTCAATGCATGAAATTTTTAGATCAAAACAATGAATGCATGCAAGAATGCTATGAATGTCAAGATGAACACCAAGAACACTTTGAAGATCATGATGAACATCAAGAACATAATTTTGAAAAATTTTTTATGCAAAGAAAACATGCAAGACACCAAACTTAGAAATCTTTAATGCATGGACTCTAACAAACAAAAAATGCATATGAAAAACAACAAACAACACAAAACAAGAAAACATCAAGATCAAACAAGAGGACTTATCAAGAACAACTTGAAGATCATGAAGAACACCATGAATGCATGAATTTTCGAAAAATGCAAGAAAAAATTTTAAAAGCATGCAATTGACACCAAACTTAAAAATTGACTCAAGACTCAAACAAGAAACACAAAATATTTTTTATTTTTATGATGTTATTAATTTTTTGGATTTTTATTAATTTTTTCGAAAATAAAGTTTAGAAAAACGAAAAATAAAAGAAAAATTTTGAAAACAAAATTACCTAATCTGAGCAACAAGATGAACCGTCAGTTGTCCATACTCGAACAATCCCCGGCAATGGCGCCAAAAACTTGGTGGACGAAATTGTGATCAATAATATTGGCTCTTTGGTATGTGCATTTATTAACTCAGCACTTTCTTTTCACAACTCCGTTCAACTAACCAGCAAGTGTACTGGGTCATCCAAGTAATAAACCTTATGTGAGTAAGGGTCGATCCCACAGAGATTGTTGGTATAAAGCAAGCTATGGTCATCTTGTAAATCTCAGTTAGGCAGATTAAATTGGTTTATGGGTTTTCGAAAATTAATAATAAATGGAAAATAAAAAGGGATAGAAATACTTATGTAAATTAATAGTGGGAATTTCAGATAGGCGTATGGAGATGCTGTGCTCCTCTTGAATCTCTACTTTCTCATTGCTTTCATCCAATCCTTCTTACTCCTTTCCATTGCAAGTTGTATGTAGGGCATCACCGTTGTCAATGGCTACATCCCATCCTCTCAGTGAAAACGTTCCTATGCTCTGTCACAGCACGGCTAATCATCTGTCGGTTCTCAATCAGGTTGGAATATAATCCCTTGATTCTTTTGCGTTTGTCATCACGCCCAGCCTTCAGGAGTTTGAAGCTCGTCACAGTCATTCAATCCCAGAATCCTACTCGGAATACCATAGACAAGGTTTAGACTTTCCGGATCCTCATGAATGCCGCCATCTATCTAACTTATACCACGAAGATTTTGTTGGGGAATCTAAGAGATATGCGCCCGGCCTAAGGTAGAACGGAAGTGGTTGTCAGTCACGCGCGTTCATAGGTGAGAATGATGATGAGTGTCATGGATCATCACATTCATCAAAGTGTTGTGCAACGTATATCTTGGAATAAGAATAAAAGAGAATTGAATAGAAAGTAATAGTAATTGTATTGAAACTTGAGGTACAGCAGAGCTCCACACCCTTAATCTATGGTGTGCAGAAACTCCACCGTTGAAAATACATAAGTGAAAGGTTCAGGCGTGGCCGAATGGCCAGCCCCTAAAACGTGATCACAGGATTCAAATTACAATCCAGGATGATAATATGATAGTAAAAAGTTCTATTTATAATAAACTAGCTCCTAGGGTTTACATGAGTAAGTAATTGATGCATAAATCCACTTCCGGGGCCCACTTGGTGTATGTTTGGGCTGAGCTTGATCTATCCACGAGCTGAGGCTTTTATTGGAGTTGAACTCCAAGTTATGACGTGTTTTGGGCGTTCAACTCCGGATCATGACGTGTTTCTGGCGTTTAACTCCAGACAGCAGCATGTACTTGGCGTTCAATACCAAGTTACGTCGTCAATTTCCGAATAAAGTATGGACTATTATATATTGCTGGAAAGCTCTGGATGTCTACTTTCCAACGCCATTAAGAGCGCGCCATTTGGAGTTCTGTAGCTCCAGAAAATACATTTTGAGTGCAGGGAGGTCAGATTCCAACAGCATCAGCAGTCCTTTTGTCAGCCTTTTTCAGAGTTTTGCTCAAGTCCCTCAATTTCAGCCAGAAATTACCTGAAATCACAGAAAAACACACAAACTCATAGTAAAGTCCAGAAATGTGAATTTAACATAAAAACTAATGAAAACATCCCTAAAAGTAGCTTGAACTTACTAAAAACTACCTAAAAACAATGCCAAAAAGCGTATAAATTATCCGCTCATCAATCATCCTGTGGAAGCATGGCTTTGGTGTCCCCAGCTTTGTAGGAGATTCTGGCTGCTGAGACAAGATCTGAGACCACGGCGGAAAAAGGAAAGTTGCCCACAATTTGTACGCGTCCCATGGCATTTCGGATGTGTCTTGGTAGATTTAGAGGCTGGTCTGTGAGGATGCACCATAGTAGAACGGCCATGTCTGCAGTGAAGGAGGACTTATGAGTGCTCAGAAAGACGTAATGGGACATAATCTGTGCCCATATGCGAGCCTCCAAGGTGAGTGCAGAAGCCGATATTCCCTTAGGCCGGGAACGATGGTATCCAAAAATTCATCTGCTGCCAGGTTGTGAGATAACTCTGAGAACAGCGTCCCAGTCAAATTTGTACGTCTGGCGCTTGAGTGCGGCTTCTTGAAATGCGTCCAGTCCTTCTGGAGCAGAGGGGAGATCTAAGGCTCGTTGAAAGGCCTCTTCTGTAATGGGGACTTGCTTTTGATGGATATATATAGACTGCAGAATTGGCAGGTAGAAATTGGAGTAGAACTCAACCACCCATGAAAGATTAACCTGCCATGGCTGTCTCTGTAGGAATCCCCAGTGTCATTGTGCAATTCGCGGCTCAACAAATTCAACAATACGGTGCAGGAGGATAAGAAGGTATTCGTTGTTGTAGCTTCTTTCTGCCAGGATGGGAAACATATGCTCACAGTAGCGGTTGGAAAATCGCGCAGTATCCTTTGCTGGGAAGGCTTTCTCTTTTTCATCGACCTTTATAATCCTCTTAATTCTTTTTGTTGAGGGCTTAATGATGACATGTCATCATATACCTATTTTTCTATGCTTTTTCATACAAGAAATTGATGATTTGTGCTTAAATATTGAATGCTTTTGTGCTTAAATGATATATTTTCTTGATCTTTTAATTTTATAAATCTTGTAGGAAATAAGAAGAAAAAGAAGCAAAGAAGCACAAAATAAGCTAAAAAGGAGAAAAAAAAAAGAGCTTTGGGGTACACTTTGGAGCCTTAGGCCACGCTTTTAAAAGCGTGGCCCATGACCAAATTAAAGGAGGAAGCAACCAGCACGCACATTGCCCTGCTCTTGCCAAGGGCAGGGCAATATCATGATGAAACAAAGTGAGGTTGGAAGCAAATTTTCACTAAGTTAAAATCTGGGCGCTCACAGCATGACCATGCCTCCTTCAAAGGGCTATAACTTGAGCTACAGATGTCCGATTGATGTGCTTCCAGTTGCGTTGGAAAGCTGACATTTAGAGCTTTCCAACAATATATGGAAATCCATATTTGGCGTACAATTGAGGCATGAGTGAAAGGCATCTTTAAGGGCTAAAAATAAGCGAAAATAAACCAAAGTGCTTCCACCAAGGTTCGAAGCTGGAGCCCACTCCAAAGCAAAGTAGCGCTCATTATTCTGCTCTGCCCTCTTGGAGAGCAGGGCAATGTCGTGCTCTCTTCATAAAAATTCAAGGAAAATTGTTTCCCCAAATGCATTCACCAAGGCTTGAACTTGGGACCTCCCCTTGGAAGCACCAATGCGCTGCCCACAAGGAAAGCAGAGCAACATTCCTTGATGCATGGCACGCATGCTTGGCGCACACAAGGGAGCTTGGGCGTGCGCATCACAGCACGGGCAGAGGCAAGGCGCGCACAAGACACTGCTGCCCCGCTCTCCACAAGGGCAGGGCAATCCCCTGGTGCCCCTCCCACATTTGGCACGCAACATGCATCCCCACACAAAGCTTCACTGCTCTGCCCTCCACAAGAGCAGAGCAGCCTCCTGGGAGCAACACTCATGGGCCAAAATTCAATTAAAATTTCCTTTGAACTCAATTCATCTCCAAATTGAATCAAGGCCAACCAAACCCATTTCTCCTCAAATCCAAAGCAAGCAAAGCCCACTCAACATGACTCAAAGGCACACAGAGAAGCTAGATTAGGAATTTCATTTTGTGAATTTGTTTTTAATTTCAATTTCATTTTATTTTCATTTTGTAAAAAGCCTATATAAAGGCATCACTCTCATTTCGGAAAGGAGGCTCCATTAGAAAGGCTTGCTCCATTAGGGAGTAGTAGTAGTAGATAGCTCTCTCTTTTAGTTTTTATTTCTGTTTTGAATCTTGGGTGGAGATTGGAAGGAATTCTGTTTTCATTCTCCATCTGCAACTTCTCTTGTTCTTCTTCTGCATAATTTCTAAGAATTGAAAATTGAATCTACGTTTTCATTTACTGCTTCCATCTTTCTTTCTTCTTCAATCTGCTTTCTACTTTGATCAAGGAAGGAATTGAGATCTAGACTTGTTTTCTAGTCTCATTGATTCCCTGAGATCTTGTCTCTTTAAATTTCACAATTGAGCTGAGTTACATTCTGTGTTGCTTCTTCAAGAAATTTTGCCTTGTTGTTTATATTTGCTGCTTTTATTTCATCTGCATTTTTACCTTTCTGTTCCTATTACTTCTAATTTACTTCCAAGCAATTTAATCTCCCTGCAATTGTTCTACGCTTTGCTTTACTGCTCTCTTTTTAATTTCTAGCACCCCAGCCCCATTTACATTTGATGCAATTTACTTTTCTTGCAATTTAAGTTTCAGCTCTTTTACTTTCTTGCTCTTTAAGTTTCAATACAATTTACTTTCTGCACTCTATAATTCCTGCAA
Organism: Arachis stenosperma; assembly: GCF_014773155.1. Classification (NCBI taxonomy): domain Eukaryota; kingdom Viridiplantae; phylum Streptophyta; class Magnoliopsida; order Fabales; family Fabaceae; genus Arachis; species Arachis stenosperma. The sequence continues at coordinate 90,960,003 of NC_080382.1, forward strand.
ATTTACTTTCTGTTGGCTACAATTTCACTCAATTCCACTTCAATGTTAGCTTGGCTAAACTAATCACCCACTAAAGTTGCTTGATCCATCAATCCCTGTGGGATCGACCTCACTTTTTTGAGTTATTACTACTTGATGCGACCCGGTATACTTGCCGGTTAGTTATGTGTGTTGGAAATTCGTTTTCCACAAAAACACCATCAAGTTTTTGGCGCCGTTGCCGGGGATTGAATTAGATCAACAATGATTAAGTGGGTGAGAAGTCTAGATCAAGCATTTTTTTGTTTTTGTTCTCTGTTTTAAACTGAAACCAAGGTGTTTGTGTTTTTGCCTCACTAAGAAATTCTGTCTCTGTGACATGAATTTCAATTTTCAATGGTGTTGTGTTTTGCAAAATACAAATGGAGTTCAACTCATCTTGCAGTCAAACAAAATTTTTCAGAATATCACCCACCATCACCAACCTCTAATGGTGGCTGGGGATATCACCAAGAATTAACAGATTCTGAGCACTCCAATCCATGGAGAATTACTTCAGAGACACAAGATGAGCAAGAGAATCATATGGGACACTTCCCAGAGACACAATATGATCTAGATTTTGATGAGTCTAACAACTACTCATATTGTGACTGGGAAAGTCAAAATCAAAGAAATCTTAGCAATCCATACTGTGATGAGTTTAATAATTCTTCAAATTGTGATTCAGAGGATCTCCTTCAAAAGTCCAGAGGATTTTTTGAAAGACAAGAACAATCCTGGAAAAGGCAAGAAGCTCTCTTCAAGAATATAAATGGAGATTTAGAGAAAATAAGGAGGAGCTTAGAACCACTGAGCAAGGAAAATGAAGGCCAATTGATGGATGTGAAGGAGAAAATGGAAGAGCAAGATAAGGAGGCCACTGCATCAAGTGAACTTTTAATGAAGAATGAGGTGGTTGAAAATGAAACTGCACTTGAGGTGACAAGGGAAGGAGTGGAGGAGCAAGAAAGTGAGGAAGACACTCAAGAGAAGTCACCCTCAATTGAAGCAGAGAGTCGCATAGAAGAAGGACTCATGGAACCACCAATTCAAAAGACTCTTGATGAAGAGAAGACTCCAACAATCACACAACCACCAAGACTTGAATCCAGAGAAGTGAAGGCAACTAACAAGAGCACCAATCCTGTCCCTAGTCCAGCAAGCAAGGTTAATCAAGCCATGTACAAAAGGAAGCTTGCTGAGGAGAGGCCAAGAGAAGGGACAATAGCTGAAACTTCTCCCCCCTTGAGGTCATTCCTCTTAACAAACTGGAAGAAGAGGAAGAAAGTGAAGAACAGGTAGACAGTAGCTACATTTCTTCTCCATGCTTTGTTTAAATTTCAATAAATTGGCATATGATTACATTCTAAGTTTGGTGTTGCCTTGCAACTATTTTCAATATTTTTGGATGATTGCATCAAATCAAAAATGAAAGTGACACACCAAGATTCTAAGTTTGGTGTGCCACTTATTTTCTATGCAATTCATTCAAGCAGCACTACTTGTCTGCATAATCATAATGCCTCTGCAGTTTTATTTTTTTCTTTTAATTTGACACTTTTTCATTCTACTTTCTTTAGTCATTTTTCTGTTTTTAAATGCTTTCATTTTAGTTTGCTTATTTACTGTGTTTGTTAATACATTACCAAGAGAGCTTTATTCATGATAGATTCTTGGCTTGGTGATTGTATTTAACAAATAACAGTTTCTTTTATTTAGTTTTAGTTCAAATAAATTGACATATGGTTGCATTCTAAGTTTGGTGTTGCTATGCAACAAAATTTGGTTCCAATATCTACTAGATACTTGCATCAATTCCAAGTGAAAGTGTCACACTAAGTTTGGTGTGCCACTTATTCTTTATGCAAAGTATTGTGCATACCTTCTTATGCTTGCAATCAAAATGTCGCTGTCTCTTGTGCCTTGATTATTATTTTTCATTTTTGCTTGCTTGCAACACATGTAATGCTAAAATTTCAGTGTGTAAGACATTCATGACCCATCTTAGCCCCATAGCCATTATTCTAATTGTTGCTTGAGGATGAGCAAGCATTCTGAGTTTGGCAAGGGAAAGAGGAAGAATAGAGGAAAAAGGACAACAATAATGAAGATGAGCTACAAGGTTGTAGAGTTCCTTTTCTTCTCATTTATTTCTAGCACTTTAAATTGCATGATTGTCTTCATCTTTTCTGTTTACATGTGTGTATGAATAAAGCATAGCTTGAATCTTGATTTGTAAGATGTTGCTGTGGCATTATGACTACCAACTTGAGCTTTGTGAATTCAAAAGCAATAAAGCATCATGATCATAAACAAACAAGGAATTAAAGAAGATTTTAGCATGTGCATACAAGTATGGAAAGCTAGTATGATTGATTGTTGCTCAATTGCATTGGATTTTATTTAATTGAAGTTTTTAATTTAGTACATTTTGTGAAATCTTTTGAAATCATGAAAACCTTGAAGGAAGCAAATACAATTAAAGCAAGAAAAGAAAAAGGGAAAGAATGAGAAAGCTGAAGGCTCTGAGTACTAATGGCAATTTATTTGTTAAGTGCTTGTGGTGTTTATGTATCAAGCCAAATGCTTGAAAACAAAACACTTAGAAGTCAAGGCTAGGCTCAAGTGCAAAAGCACTCCCTCAAAGCTCAAGGTTCTGAGCATCAATGATTAGAGAGTCAAGAAAAAAAAATGATGAGCTTAATGAAGTCCTCTAATTAAATGCTTGTGGTGCTTATGTATCAAGTGGTAATACTTGAAAACAAAGCATTTAGAAGTCGTAGCTTTGTTATAAACTCATGGGGAAAAGAACCCAAAAGGAGAAGCTAATAAAAAAAATCAAAAGCTTGTTTCAAGGAAGAATTATAAGAAAAAGATTTCATAAAATGAGCTAGATAGAAGCATCAATCATTTACATTTCTTTTGTGATTGAAGCATGCATGGAAAACTAGCTAACCATGAACATTGAGTTGCTATTCTTCTTACCTTGGATTGTCAATCTTTATTGCATGATTCTTTTCTTGCTTGGGGACAAGCAAGGTTTAAGTTTGGTGTTGTGATGACATGTCATCATATACCTATTTTTCTATGCTTTTTCATACAAGAAATTGATGATTTGTGCTTAAATATTGAATGCTTTTGTGCTTAAATGATATATTTTCTTGATCTTTTAATTTTATAAATCTTGTAGGAAATAAGAAGAAAAAGAAGCAAAGAAGCACAAAATAAGCTCAAAAGGAGAAAAAAAAGAGCTTTGGGGTACATTTTGAAGTTGGGGTACACTTTGGAACCTTAGGCCACGCTTTTAAAAGCGTGGCCCATGACCAAATTAAAGGAGGAAGCAACCAGCACGCTCATTGCCCTGCTCTTGCCAAGGGCAGGGCAATATCATGATGAAACAAAGTTAAAATATGGGCGCTCATAGCATGACCATGCCTCCTTCAAAGGGCTATAACATGAGCTACAAACGTTCGATTGATGTGCTTCTAGTTGCGTTGGAAAGCTGACATTCAGAGCTTTCCAACGATATATGGAAATCCATATTTGGCGTACAATTGAGGTATGAGTGAAAGGCATCTTTAAGGGCCAAAAATAAGTAAAAATAAACCAAAGTGCTTCCACCAAGGTTCGAAGCTGGAGCCTCACTCCAAAGCAAAGTAGCGCTCATTATTCTGCTCTGCCCTCTTGGAGAGCAGGGCAATGTCGTGCTCTCTTCATAAAAATTCAAGGAAAATTGTTTCCCCAAATGCATTCACCAAGGCTTGAACTTAGGACCTCCCCTTGGAAGCACCAATGCGCTGCCCACAAGGAGAGCAGAGCAACATTCCTTGGTGCATGGCACGCATGCTTGGCGCACACAAGGGAGCTTGGGCGTGCGCATCACAGCACGGGCAGAGGCAAGGCGCGCACAAGACACTGCTGCCCCGCTCTCCACAAGGGCAGGGCAATCCCCTGGTGCCCCTCATACACTTGGCACGCAACATGCATCCCCACACAAAGCTTCACTACTCTGCCCTCCACAAGAGCAGAGCAGCCTCCTGGGAGCAACACTCATGGGCCAAAATTCAATTAAAATTCCCTTTTAACTCAATTCATCTCCAAATTGAATCAAGGCCAACCAAACCCATTTCTCCTCAAATCCAAAGCAAGCAAAGCCCACTCAACATGACTCAAAGGCACACAGAGAAGCTAGATTAGGAATTTCATTTTGTGAACTTATTTTTAATTTCAATTTCATTTTATTTTCATTTTGTAAAAAGCCTATATAAAGGCATCACTCTCATTTTAGAAAGGAGGCTCTATTAGAAAGGCTTGCTCCATTAGGGAGTAGTAGTAGTAGATAGCTCTCTCTTTTAGTTTTCATTTCTGTTTTGAATCTTAGGTGGAGATTGGAAGGAATTCTGTTTTCATTCTCCATCTGCAACTTCTCTTGTTCTTCTTCTGCATAATTTCTAAGAATTGAAAGTTGAATCTGCGTTTTCATTTACTGCTTCCATCTTTCTTTCTTCTTCAATCTGCTTTCTACTTTGATCAAGGAAGGAATTGAGATCTAGACTTGTTTTCTAGTCTCATTGATTCCCTGAGATCTTGTCTCTTTAAATTTCACAATTGATCTGAGTTACATTCTGTGTTGCTTCTTCAAGAAATTTTGCCTTGCTGTTTACATCTGCTGCTTTTATTTCATCTGCATTTTTACCTTTCTGTTCCTATTACTTCCAAGCAATTTAATCTCCCTACAATTGTTCTACGCTTCTCTCTTTTTAATTTCTAGCACCCCAGCCCCATTTACATTTGATGCAATTTACTTTTCTTGCAATTTAAGTTTCAGCTCTTTTACTTTCTTTCTCTTTAAGTTTCAATGCAATTTACTTTTTGCACTTTATAATTCCTGCAAATTTACTTTCTGTTGGCTTCAATTTCACTCAATTCCACTTCAATGTTAGCTTGACTAAACTAATCACCCACTAAAGTTGCTTGATCCATCAATCCCTGTGGGATCGACCTCACTCTTGCGAGTTATTACTACTTGATGCGACCCGGTATACTTGCCAGTTAGTTATGTGTGTTGGAAATTCGTTTTTCCACAAAAACACCATCACTTAACTGTAGTTGAAGATGGCTCTGCCACTAATGCTCTTTTTGTGCCTCTCCTTGTTGTTGATTTGGGGGTAGCTTTCTCCTTTCCTTTCTTGGTGGCCATCCTAAAAAGAAAAGAGAAAGTACGTTAAAACGTCAAGGGTTAGAGCAAGGAAGAGAACGGGAAGGGTGGTAATCAATGCACATTAGAGAAGAATGATGTTAACACATGGTCATGACTACATGTGAAAAATCATCAATGGAAAAATAGCAAGTGCATGTGAGGACAGTAAAATACAAGGTGTTTATTGGAATGCCGGCAAAGGCATGAGTAGCATAGATCAAGCATTCAATGTCCAAGATAGATTACCAGGTCTTCGAAACTAATAATATGTTTGTAATAACAATTATATAAAAATAATAAAATAGTAAAAGGGTTTTGTGAAAAGCAAGCATTTAGAGTAGTAGATTAAAAGAAATCTAAAAATAGTGCACAATGCCATACGGACTTTTTCACAAACACATAGCATGCATGGTAAATAAGGTATAGAAAGTATGAAATTGAACATGCAAGCAACCCTATAAAAATAATATATAATTGTTAAATAAGTCCTTAACAATCCACAAGCAACATATAAAAATAATGATCCAAATAAATTTCCAACACCAATAGAAAGAAAAAGAAAGAAAAAGAAAACATGGATAGTGAAAGTAGAAAGAAAAAAGAGAAGAAAACATGAAAATAAGAAGAAGAGTAGAAAAGTAAGGAGGGAAGAGGAAAAGAAAAACCTTGATAATAGTGGTGAAAAAGAGGAAGTAGAAAGTGAGAAAGAAGGAAGAAGGAAGAAGGAAGAAGGGGGGAAAGAAATAAGAAAGGTGGAAAAAGTAGGATTTAGGGAAGAAAAGATAAGATAATCTGGCAGATTTGAATAAGTTGTGCGGCGCATGCGACGCGGACGCGTGGGTCACGCGTTCGCGCGGATAGCGCTTGAATGAGTTGACGCGAACGCGTCGGTCACGCGGACGCGTGACATGATTTATGCTAGTGGCGCAAGAGGGCATCCTCGTGCTCGCACAACTCTCTGTTCGAAACTAATTTTGCCAAATTCTAGGGTGACGCGTTCGCGTGGTTGACGCGATCGTGTCGATGGCCAAACTTTGAAAACGGTGTGGACACGTGGGGCACGCGTACGCGTGGTAGGGCTTGTGCGTCTAGCACGAGTTCAGCCCAACTCCAACGTAACTTACTGCCATACACCCTTTTTACGTCGAATTACAGGGCCGCGCGTTCACGTGGTTGACGCGGACGCGTGGGGAGGCTATTGTGAACATGACGTGGTCGCGTGGATCCATTTGTACCAAAGGCATGCCTCCAGCCACACTCTCGCGTGACTCTCTGTTCATTTTATTTACTTCCTAACGCACTTATGACGCTGTCGCGTCGCGTGTGTGTTTTTTTTTATGCAATATGCAAATGAGATGCAAAATATAGGCTATAGTATTGAGAAGAGTTATTGAAGAAGGAAATTAAGGAGAGAGAAAGGAACGATCATACCATGGTGGGTTGTCTCCCACCCAGCACTTTGCTTTAATGTCCTTAAGTTAGACGCTCCACTAGCTCAGTATTCTGCTGTGGGTGGATCTTCCAAGAGGAACATCTCGAGCTCCTTCTTTTTCTTCATCTTTTCATGATGATATAGCTTTAAGCAATGTCCATTGACTTTGATGAATTTGGAGCTTGAAGGATGACTCAGGTGAAAAACTCCGTATGGCTCAGCCTTCTCTACTCTATAAGGGCCGTCCCATCTTGCTCTCAACTTGCCTGGCATGAGCCTCAAACTGGAGTTGTAAAGGAGGACTAAGTCCCCAGGTTGGAACTCTTTCCTCTTGATGTGCTTATCATGCACAGCCTTCAACTTTTCCTTGTAAAGCCTGGAGTTCTCATAAGCTTCTAGGCGAAGGCTTTCTAATTCCTGCAGTTGCAACTTCCTTTCAGCTCCAGCCTTCTCAAATCCCATATTGCACTCCTTCACTGCCCAAAAGGCTTTGTACTCTACCTCAACTGGGAGGTGACAGACTTTTCCAAAAACTAAGCGGAAGGGACTCATCCTAATGGGTATCTTGTATACTATCCGATATGCCCAAAGCGCATCTTGGAGCCTAGTGCTCCAATCCTTTCTATGAGGCTTGACTATCTTTTGTAGTATGCGCTTTATCTCTCTGTTAGACACCTTTGCTTCCCCATTAGTCTGGGGGTGATAGGCTGTTGATACTTTATGAATTATTCCATGCCTCTTTAGTAAACCTGTTAGTCTCATGTTACAAAAATGGGTGCCTTGGTCACTCACGATTGCTCGTGGTGATCCAAAGCGACAAATAATATGGTTTCTAACAAAGAAAACTACAGTGTTAGCATTATCAGTATGGGTTAGAATTGCTTCCACCCATTTAAAAACATAATCTACAGCTAACAGTATATAAAGGTGACCATTAGAATTTGAAAATGGACCCATGAAGTCAATGTCCTAAACATCAAAAATTTCACAGAAAAGCATAATCTGTTGAGGCATCTCGTCCCTCTTGGATATATTACCAAACCTTTGGTATGGGGAACAAGATTTACAAAATTCAGTAGTGTCTTTAAAAAGAGTAGGCCACCAGAATCCACAGTCTAGAATTTTTCTATCTGTTCTTTGAGAGCCAAAATGTCTCCACTCTCAGATGAGTGGCAGGCCTCTAAAATGGACTGGAATTATGATTGAGGCACACATCGTCTAATTACCTGGTCAGCACCACACCTCCATAAATATAGATCATCCCATATATAATGTTTGGACTCGCTTTTCAACTTGTCTCTTTGATGCTTAGTAAAGTTTGGAGGGAGAGTGTGGCTGACTAAATAATTAGCTACAGGCGCATACCAAGCGACTACTTCAGATACTGCTTGTAAGTTGTCAAATGGGAAATCATCGTTTATAGGAGTGGAGGTATCCTTAATATGCTCAAGGCAACTTAAGTGGTCTGCCACTAGATTATGGTTACCACTCCTATCCTTAATTTCTAGATCAAATTCTTGTAGTAGCAGTATCCAATGTATGAGCCTTGGTTTAGACTCCTTTTTAGCTAATAGATACTTTAGAGATGCATGGTCTGAGTACACTACTACCTTAGTACCAAGTAAATAGGCTCGAAATTTATCCAGAGCAAAAACAATAGCTAGAAGCTCTTTTTCAGTAGTAGTGTAATTAGATTGAGTAGCATCTAAAGTCTTAGATGCATAAGCAATTACAAAAAGGTCGTTACCTTCATGCTGAGCTAGTGCTGCTCCTACTGCATGATTGGAGGCGTCACACATGATTTCAAATGGTTGACTCCAGTCTGGTCCCCTCACAATCGGAGCTTGAGTTAGGACGGTCTTTAGCTTATCAAACGCTTGTTTGCACTCCTCACTAAACTCGAACTCAATGTCTTTCTGCAGTAGTCTGGATAAGGGTAGTGCTACCTTACTGAAGTCCTTAATGAATCTTCTGTAAAAACCTGCATGGCCAAGGAACGAACGGACTTACCTCACAGAGGAGGGGTAATGTAAACTAGAAATAACATCCACCTTTGCTGGGTCTACAGAGATACCAGTATCAGAAATAACATGTCCTAGAACAATTCCTTGTTTCACCATAAAATGATACTTTTCAAAATTTAAAACAATGTTTGAACTAACACACCTGTCTAATACTCTAGATAAACTATCCAAGCAAAGGCTAAATGAATCACCATATACACTAAAGTCATCCATAAAAACTTCCATACAAGTCTCAATGAGATCAGAGAAAAGACTCATCATACACCTTTGGAAAGTAGCTGGTGAATTGCATAAGCCAAAGGGCATTCTTTTATAAGCATAAGTCCCAAAAGGACATGTAAAAGTAGTCTTTTCCTGATCTTCAGGAGCTATATGGATTTGAAAATAACCTGTATAACCATCTAAAAAGTAGTAATGAGATTTACCTGATAGGCGATGAAGCATCTAATCAATGAATGGCAAGGGGTAATGATCCTTGCGAGTGGCTTGGTTGAGATGCATGTAGTCAATGCAAACTCTCCATGCGTTCTGCACTCTGGTTGTCAGAAGTTCTCCCTCCTCATTTCTTATTGTTGTGACTCCAGACTTCTTGGGCACCACTTGTACTGGACTTACCCATTCGCTATCTGAGATGGGATAAATGATATCTACTTCAAGTAGTCTGGTCACTTCCTTCTTGACAACTTCCAAGATGGTTGGATTCAATCTTCTCTGAGGTTGACGGACAGGCTTTGCTCCTTCTTCTAAGAATATTCTGTGTTCACAAACTTGAGGGCTAATGCCTACTGTTCATACCCTGACCGGGCTCCTCCAACTCGGCAATTCTATGAAAAGTCCGACCTCGTCCTAAAGGCCCACGCCTAGAGGTCGGACCTCGGACGAATAAAGCAAGGGAAGGCCCATCAAAAGGAACACAGCCCAAAACCTAAAGGCCGAAAAGGCCTAGCAAAGGCGGTTCCACAAAGATAGGGATAAAACTCCCGAAAGATAAGATAAGATAAGAATATCTTATCCAGGGAAGATCACGGCCAACTACTATAAATACACTGGAGCACCCAGGTATGACACACATTCCACATTCTACACATATCTGCTTGGACCCATGCTAACTTAAGCATCGGAGTGTCATTGCAGGTACAACCACCAACCACTCTACATATCAAGCTCGGGTCCCTAACCCCCACCTCGGGCCTCTCCAGACGACCGAGCTATACGTTTCAGGTAACCCCCGGAATATTGGCGCCGTTGCCGGGGACCCTGGAAGTCATCCCTCTATCATGGCGGACGACCCTCTCAACAACGACCACGCCGCATCTGAACAAGAGGACGAAATTGACACCGGAGAACGACCGGACAGCCCTCTATCACCACGCACTCCAGGGGGAAACAAACAGAATCGCCCAAAGACGTCACTCCCAAACAAAGATCCACAAAATTCCGAAAAAGAGAAGAACTCGGAGATTCCAGAAACAGTCCGGGCACAACAAGACCGACTAAAACAACTCGAAGAGGACATAAAGAAGCAAAAAGAAACTGAACAAGATCTGAGAAGGGAGGCTCGCAAGCGCAGAGAATTAGAAGAAAAACTACGGAAAATAGAGGCCAACCTGAAAGACCGGACAGAGCGCGGCACCACCCCCGAAGGCAACCATGATCCCTTCACACGAGAGATCATGAAGGAGAAGGTGCCGCGAAACTTCAAACCACCCGACATGGACCTCTACGACGGCACCACCGATCCAAGTCACCACCTCAGCAACTTCAGAAGCAGAATGTACCTAGTCGACGCCTCCGACGCGATTCGGTGCAAAGCCTTCCCCACCACTCTCACCAAGTCGGCCATGAAGTGGTTCGACAACCTGCCACCGAGATCAATCACCAGCTTTGAAGACCTAACCAAAAAATTCCTAACAAGGTTCTCTATTCAAAAGGACAAGGCAAAACATGCCCCCAGTCTACTCGTGATCAAGCAAGGTAACCAAGAAACTCTCCGAGAATACATGGAGCGATTCAACAAAGCTTGCCTGGACATACAACACTTGCCCACTGAAGCAGCCATCATGGGACTAGCAAACGGCCTAAAAGAGGGACCGTTTAGCCAATCCCTATCCAAACGCTACCCGACCTCCCTATACGAGGTGCAGGAGCGAGCAGAGAAATATATCAACATGGAGGAAACCTCCCAGCTAAGAGACTCTTCTAGGAAGGAATCAACCTACCCACTCCGAGATCGGGATCGGGAACAGAAGAAAAAAGAAGACCCCAACTCGGACAAGCCACGGAAGTACCACAACTACACCCCCCTCCGAGTCTCCCTGGTAGACGTCTACAGAGAAGTATGCCACACCGAAAAGATCCCACCACCCCGACCGCTAAAACACAAGAGAGCGGGAAGAGATCGGTCCGAATACTGTGAATATCACAAGCTCTACGGTCATTCTACTAACGACTGCTACGACCTAAAAAATGTTATAGAAAAGCTGGCCAGAGAAGGAAAACTCGACAGATACATAGCAGAGAAAGGAGAAGAGACCAGGAAGAGAAGGCAGGGAGATAACGAAGGTCGGGCCGAACAAACCCCGCGAACCCCTGAAAGACACGTCCACATGATAAATGGAGGTTTTGCAGGCGGAGGAACATCCAGATCCTCACGAAAAAGACACCTCAAAGAAGTCTATCATGTCCGAGAAGACAGCCCCCTGCCCGAGTTACCTACTATCTCATTTACCCGAGAAGATGCTCAAGGGATAATTCCCGGGCACGACGATCCAATGGTAGTCACCATTATCCTAGCAAACGCCAACTTACATCGAACCCTGATTGACCAGGGAAGCTCAGCAGATATCCTGTTCAAAACGGCATTCGACAAGCTCGGACTTGAAGAAAAAGAGCTAAAGGCCTATCCCACCGACCTATTTGGGCTAGGGGATACCCCAATCCATCCCTTAGGATACATCCCGCTACACACTACCTTTGGAAGAGGCGAGCAATCTAAAACATTAAGCATCGACTACATTATAGTCGACGTCACTTCGGCATACAATGCCCTCATTGGGCGGCCAACCCTAAACAGACTGGCAGCTATAGTCTCGACCCCACACCTTTGTATGAAGTTCCCTACCGCAAAGGGAATCGCTACCCTAAAAGGCGACCAAAAACTAGCGCGGCGATGTTACAACGAAAGCCTGAGCCTAAAAGGGAAGGAGGTCAACACGATAGAACTCGGACGAGTGCAGTCCCGAGAAGATCTTCGACCACAACCAGAGGGAGAAACCGAAAAAGTCCAGATTGGGAACACACCTGAAAAAATAACAAACATAGGAGCGAACCTCAAAACGGGCCTAAAAGAGGAACTCATAACCCTCTTAAAGGAGAATTCCGACCTCTTCGCTTGGAAAGCCTCCGACATGCCAGGCATAAGCCCCGACCTGATGTGCCATAAGCTATCAGTTTACTCGGGATCCCGACCTGTCCAACAAAGACGCCGGAAGCTCGGACCCGAGCGCATGCAAGCGATAGAAGAACAAGTACAAGCACTACTAGATGCAGGGTTCATCAGGGAAGTAAAATACCCCCTATGGCTCGCAAACGTGGTCCTGGTAAAAAAGCCCAACGGAAAATGGAGGATGTGCGTCGATTACACAGACCTCAACAAAGCCTGCCCCAAAGACCCATATCGACTACCAAACATCGACGCCTTAGTAGACGCAGCCTCAGGCTACAGATATCTCTCCTTCATGGACGCATACTCGGGATACAATCAAATCCCGATGTACAAACCCGACCAAGAAAAAACCTCGTTCATAACCCCAAGGGCAAACTACTGCTACGTAGTAATGCCCTTCGGGCTGAAGAACGCAGGGGCAACCTACCAGAGGCTAATGAACAAAGTGTTCTCAGAGCACATCGGACTACAGCTAGAGGTGTACGTCGACGACATGCTGGTAAAGACACAAGAAGACAGAAACTTGCTGACCGACCTCACCAGCGTCTTCGGCACCCTCAGAAAACACAACATGAGACTTAACCCGACAAAGTGCACCTTCGCCGCAGAAGCCGGAAAGTTCTTAGGCTTCATGCTGACTCAAAGGGGCATCGAAGCGAACCCGGACAAATGCCAAGCAATACTCAATATGAAGAGCCCGACGTGTGTCAAAGAAGTACAACAACTGAATGGAAGGCTAGCCGCCCTATCAAGATTCTTGGCAGGATCAGCGATAAAATCACTACCTCTCTACTCGCTCCTAAAGAAAGGGACACCCTTCTCATGGACCCCGGAGTGCGAAAAAGCCTTCCAAAAATTCAAGAAATTCCTCGGGCAGCCACCAATCCTAACCCGACCTTTAAAAGGAGAAGAACTCGTACTATACCTCTCGGTTGGAAATCGAGCAGTCGCTTCAGTGTTAATACGAGAAAATGATCAAGGACAACACCCCATATACTTTGTAAGCAAGGCACTACAAGGGGCCGAATTAAACTATCGGAAGATAGAAAAATTCGCCTACGCCCTAGTGTTCACAGCTCGGAGGCTCCGTCCCTACTTTCAAGCCCACACCATCAAAGTCCGGACAAACCAACCCATGAGACACATCCTGCAAAAAACGGACCTGGCAGGACGAATACTACAATGGGCGGTAGAACTGTCCGAGTTCGACCTCCACTATGAAGCCCGGACTACCATAAAATCTCAGAATCTAGCCGACTTCATCGCGGAATACACTGAGACCCCTGGAACCCCACTCTCATGGAACCTGTATGACGACGGGTCCTCAAACAAAACAGGAAGCGGAGCCGGGGTTATACTCGAAAGCGACCAAGGAACGCGGATAGAACTTGTTCCGGGGGTTACCTGAAACGTATAGCTCGGTCGTCTGGAGAGGCCCGAGGTGGGGGTCAGGGACCCGAGCTTGATATGTAGAGTGGTTGGTGGTTGTACCTGCAATGACACTCCGATGCTTAAGTTAGCATGGGTCCAAGCAGATATGTGTAGAATGTGGAATGTGTGTCATACCTGGGTGCTCCAGTGTATTTATAGTAGTTGGCCGTGATCTTCCCTGGATAAGATATTCTTATCTTATCTTATCTTTCGGGAGTTTTATCCCTATCTTTGTGGAACCGCCTTTGCTAGGCCTTTTCGGCCTTTAGGTTTTGGGCTGTGTTCCTTTTGATGGGCCTTCCCTTGCTTTATTCGTCCGAGGTCCGACCTCTAGGCGTGGGCCTTTAGGACGAGGTCGGACTTTTCATAGAATTGCCGAGTTGGAGGAGCCCGGTCAGGGTATGAACAGTGCCCCTGCCCGAGTTCGTCCTTTTTTGGAGGTCGAGCTCGGGCATAGTAGTTTTTCAAAATTCAAAAAATGGCCGTTTCTGCATTTATTGCTTTTTACCGTTTCTCCTCGATTTCCGTTCGGGCTCTGTGAAGGCATTATTTATTTGCTCCCTTCCTTTTTCTTCGTTTATTCTGTTCCCTTCCTGTTTTTCTAAGTTTCGCCGTCTCCTTTTTCGAGCACTGCTTCTTCTCTCTCTTAGTTCTTCTTCCCCGAATCTTTCCGTGTGTTTTTCCGGGGTTTCCTCTGCGCCGCCGTTTCGTTCTCCTTGCTTCGGAGCTCTTCGCCTTCGTTTTCTTTCTTCCAGGTTTGTTCCTATGTTTCTCTTTTCTTGTGATCATATGCTTCTGTTCTTTGTGTGGCTCTTGTTTGTTTCTTTTTCTTTATGCCTGGGTTGCCCCAAAAAGAGGTGCCGCCATTTATTTGCATATGGGGGGGCTCTTTTTCGTTCTCTGGTATTTTGTTCCGGGTTGCCTCATTTTCTTCGTTGGGTTTTGGTTTCTTGCTTTGCTGAATGGGTTTTTGCTGTCTGCTTTTATGTGATTTTTGCTTGCTGTTGTATTCTTCTTTGTAGGTAAGAGTTTTATGTCTCGAAAGGTTCTTCAAGCGATGTCGACCAAGATTCCAAGTGGTCTTGGTTGGGTAGACCCTCTTCCTCTAAAAGTCCCTTCTGTGGTAGATTCTGAGTATTTAGCTAGGTTCCGTAGGCACTGTAGCATATGTGAAAATAGAGAGTCTGAGAGGGATTATGAACTAGTAGCCCCGGATTCTGAGGAGAGAGTGTGCTTCCCGCCCCTAGATAGTTCCGAGAAGCTCTTCTTTTATGCTTATGATTGTTTTTTCTCTAAGCTGAGTGTCCGACTTCCTTTTACCGACCTGGAGTCCGAGGTGTTATGGTCTTGTAACCTTGCCCCTACGCAGCTCCATCCGAATTCTTGGGCGTTCTTAAAGCTGTTTCAACTTTTGTGTCAGTTTTTGGGCGTCGCTCCCTCTATTTCTCTTTTTTCCTACTTGTTTGTGTTGACGAAGCCGGGGTCGGGTGGAGGGAGGTATCTTGGGTCTCTTTTAGGGCTAACCAGGGAAGGAAGTTTTGTACCCTTTATGATGAGTCCTTTCATGATTTTAAGAACTTTTATTTAAAGGTCCGGGCTACTGGAGACGCCCGACCTTTCTTTCTAGATGAGAGTGGGGAGCCTTCCTTTCCTCTTTGTTGGCAGGAGAATGTAGTGTCTGCTAAGTATACCTTTGAGAGTCTAGATGAGGTTGAGCAGGCTTTTGTGGGTGTGGTGAGCAGTTTATGGGGTCGGGCACCTCACTTGGACACGAAGAAAATGTTGGGAGATCCAAGCCTTCTCCGTTCCGAGTTAGGTAGTTCCCGACCTCTCCGAGATTCATCTTTTTTAGTATTTTTGGCTTTGCTTGTTTTGGTGGAATTTCTGTTGTGGTAATCCTTTTTTCTTTTATTTCTGCAGAGATGTCTTCTCAGGCGGATTCCATGAAGTACCTTCGTCGGACGAAAAAGTCTGTGGCCGCTCGGAATATTGAGGCTGGGGGGGCTTCTGCCCGATCTTCTCCGGAGAAGACTACTGTAGGTGTCACTACTCGGTCAAAGACTATTCCGACTCCCCAGTTCCGAGCTATAAATCAAGATCCTCCGACCTCTGGGCCCGCTACCTCTTCTCCTCCTCCGTTCTCGGGTCCTCCTCCCAAGAAGCAGAAGACCTCTCGAGAGCTTGCGGGTTTTAACGATAAGGATTTCGATGCTCTTGGTTGGATTGAACATCATATTCTCCCTCAGACTTTTATTTCTACTGATGATGTGTCTATGGAGCACCATTTTCAGTATATGGCACGGAGCTGTGTCCGGATGGTCAGTCTTCATGCTGCTATTGCCCGGGAGTTCAAGAAATCCCCCATTGGCGCGACCAGCTCCCGACTTGAGAAGGCTCAGTCCGAGTTCGAGAAGATTAGTGAGCTGAAGGCTGCTAGGATTACTGAGCTGGAGGCCTCTTTAGAGAAAGAGAAAGCTAAAGCTACCGCGGCGGTGGCGGCAGCGAAAGCATCTGAGGAGATGGCGAAGGCGGCGACAGAGAATTATACTCGGATATACGCCGAGCTTGTGGAGACAAAGGAGAGGTTGCAGTCTGCTCAGGATGATTTTTACGAGCTAGAAGGTCATGTGGCCAAGGGTATGGATGCTATGTTTGAAAATCTGAAGGCTCAGGTCCGGGCTCTTGCTCCTGATCTGGATCTGAGCTTATTTAGTACGGATAATGTTGTTGTGGAGGGAAAGATTGTCCCTGCTCCCAACGAGGATGAGGTTCCGGTGTCCGACCCCAAAGTTCCGGTTGCGAACCCGACTTCACCTTTGGCCGGGGATGGATCTGGTGTGGAGGTTTCAAACCGGGATGACGGTGCTGTCGATGCAGTCCCGATTTCTATGTTTCCTCCGCAGCCTTCTGTTGATGTGGAGTCCGGAAAGGACCTTGATCCTCTGTAATTTTTGATTTTTGCCCGGCCTGTGGGCTCTTTTTGTTTTTTGGATGTTTTCTGTAAACGCTTTGGACGCCTTTCTGCTTTTAGCTACTTGTAGTAACTTTTTAGCTTATTATGTGGTGTTTTGTTCGCGTTTTGACCTTTTGTTCCGCTTTTATGCTTTTTAGTTGTTTTTTGGTCAACAACTTTTTAGCTAGCGCTTGAAACTTTTGCTTTACCCTTTCCTTTGATTTCGTTTTTTCGCTTTTACTTTTTGGTTGTTCTGTATAGCAACTTTTTAGTAAGCGTTTTCGAAATCTTGGCTTTCGCCGTTTTAGGGCTTCTTTCTTGGGTCCGGGCTTTTTCTCGGACCTCGGGCGTTTGAGTACCTCCCTTTGTTGGGTCCGACCTTGTCGTTGGTCGGCCTTTTAAGTTATTTTTGTAATCTCTTTTTATTTGGCTTTTTTGAGCCTTTTCGGAGTTGCGTTTATAACTTCTCACATTAATTTGAACCTCGTCGCTTTATCTTTGCCGACCTTGTGTGGTCTTTTTGGCAAATGATTTTTTGCGTTTTGCCGAGCATAAATTAATGCGCCTTGGCGGGGTACTTTCTAGGATTTGTTTCATCATGAGGAAAAAAAAGAAAATAGAAAAATTTGATTAGTATTAAAAAAGAAAGAATATTTACAGAGTGTTTACCCTTGACTAGGTTGGGTGTCTTATTTAACCGGGTGTCTCATTAAAAAACCCTTGTAGGGAAAAAGAGTACACCTCGGGTTAAATTTTTCTAGCTGTAGTACCGTCTTAGATTGCAGGCGTGCCAGGCCCTGGGCAGCTCATTGCCTTCTAGGTCGGATACTTTGTAATAGCCTGTCCCTAAGACTTCTGTTACCTTGTAGGGTCCTTTCCAATTTGCAGCTAACTTTCCTTCTCCCGACTTTTGTGTTCCGATGTCATTTCGGATTAGAATCAGGTCGTGAATGGAGAAGCTTCGCTTTATTACTTTCTGATTGTATCTGAGGGCCGTTCGCCGTTTTAAGGCTTCTTCCCGGATCCGAGCTCTTTCTCGGACCTCGGGGAGGAGGTCGAGTTCTTCCCTTTGTGCCTGTGGGTTACCTTTTTCGTTGTAGAAGATGGTTCTAGGTGACCCTTCCTCTATTTCGATAGGAATCATTGCCTCCATCCCATAAGCTAGTCGGAATGGCGATTCTCCCGTTGTAGAGTGTGGAGTTGTCCGATATGCCCATAGCACCTGGGGGAGCTCTTCGGCCCATGCCCCTTTGGCCTCTTGGAGTCTCCGTTTTAACCCGGCCAAGATGACTTTATTTGCAGCCTCTGCTTGTCCATTGGCTTGTGGGTGCTCGACTGAGGTGAATTGCTGTTTGATTTTTAGTTCGGCCACCAAGTTCTGGAAACTTGTGTCCGTGAACTGTGTTCCATTGTCTGTTGTGATGGAGTAGGGGACTCCGAACCTTGTGACAATATTTTTGTATAGGAATTTGCGACTTTTCTGAGCCGTAATGGTGGCTAAGGGTTCAGCTTCGATCCACTTTGTGAAGTAGTCGACCCCTATATGAGGTATTTGACTTGCCCCGGTCCTTGGGGAAACGGGCCGAGTAGGTCAAGTCCCCATTTTGCGAAGGGCCATGGTGCGGTGATGCTGATAAGGTCTTCGGGTGGTGCCTTGTAAAAATTGGCGTGTTTTTGGCAGGGGGGCATATTTTCACAAATTCCGTTGCGTCTCTTTGCAAGGTCGGCCAGTAGAATCCGGCTCGGACTACTTTCTTGGATAATGCCCGAGCTCCGAGGTGGTTCCCACACATGCCTCCGTGGACTTCTTCGAGGATGCTCTTTGTTTCTGAGGTCGGGACGCACCTAAGGAGGGGCTTTGAGAATCCTCTTCTGTATAATACATCGTGAATTAGTGTATAATTCTGGGCGTCTTTCGTGAGTCTTTTAGCTTCATTTCTTTCGGTGGGGAGAGTTCCCGACTTCAGGTAGTTGAGTATGGGGGTCATCCATCCTTGCTGTTGATTGGATATATTTAGCGTTTCTTCCTCTCTTACCACGGAGGGAGATTGTAAGGTTTCCTGGAGGAGACTTCTGTTGTTACCTCCGGGCTTGGTGCTGGCGAGTTTTGAGAGGGCGTCTGCCCGGGCGTTTTGTTCCCGAGGTATGTGCTGGATCTGTATTTCTGAAAAGTGGCGTAATTGTGCCTGTGTTTGGTCCAGGTATTTTTTCATAGTTGGATCTTTGGCCTGGTAGCTTCCATTTACTTGTGACGTGACGACCTGGGAGTCGCTGAAGATCGTGATTCTCTGGGCTCCGACCTCTTCGGCTAGCTTTAGACCTGCTAGTAGGGCCTCGTATTCGGCTTGGTTGTTCGAAGCCTGGAACTCGAATTTTAGGGATAGTTCTATCCGCGTTCCTTGGTCGCTTTCGAGTATAACCCCGGCTCCGCTTCCTGTTTTGTTTGAGGACCCGTCGACATACAGGTTCCATGAGAGTGGGGTTCCAGGGGTCTCAGTGTATTCCGCGATGAAGTCGGCTAGATTCTGAGATTTTATGGCAGTCCGGGCTTCATAGTGGAGGTCGAACTCGGACAGTTCTACCGCCCATTGTAGTATTCGTCCTGCCAGGTCCGTTTTTTGCAGGATGTGTCTCATGGGTTGGTTTGTCCGGACTTTGATGGTGTGGGCTTGAAAGTAGGGACGGAGCCTCCGAGCTGTGAACACTAGGGCGTAGGCGAATTTTTCTATCTTCTGATAGTTTAATTCGGCCCCTTGTAGTGCCTTGCTTACAAAGTATATGGGGTGTTGTCCTTGATCATTTTCTCGTATTAACGCTGAAGCGACTGCTCGATTTCCAACCGAGAGGTATAGTACGAGTTCTTCTCCTTTTAAAGGTCGGGTTAGGATTGGTGGCTGCCCGAGGAATTCCTTGAATTTTTGGAAGGCTTTTTCGCACTCCGGGGTCCATGAGAAGGGTGTCCCTTTCTTTAGGAGCGAGTAGAGAGGTAGTGATTTTATCGCTGATCCTGCCAAGAATCTTGATAGGGCGGCTAGCCTTCCATTCAGTTGTTGTACTTCTTTGACACACGTCGGGCTCTTCATATTGAGTATTGCTTGGCATTTGTCCGGGTTCGCTTCGATGCCCCTTTGAGTCAGCATGAAGCCTAAGAACTTTCCGGCTTCTGCGGCGAAGGTGCACTTTATCGGGTTAAGTCTCATGTTGTGTTTTCTGAGGGTGCCGAAGACGCTGGTGAGGTCGGTCAGCAAGTTTCTGTCTTCTTGTGTCTTTACCAGCATGTCGTCGACGTACACCTCTAGCTGTAGTCCGATGTGCTCTGAGAACACTTTGTTCATTAGCCTCTGGTAGGTTGCCCTTGCGTTCTTCAGCCCGAAGGGCATTACTACGTAGCAGTAGTTTTCCCTTGGGGTTATGAACGAGGTTTTTTCTTGGTCGGGTTCGTACATCGGGATTTGATTGTATCCCGAGTATGCGTCCATGAAGGAGAGATATCTGTAGCCTGAGGCTGCATCTACTAAGGCGTCGATGTTTGGTAGTGGATATGGGTCTTTGGGGCAGGCTTTGTTGAGGTCTGTGTAATCGACGCACATCCTCCATTTTCCGTTGGGCTTTTTTACCAGGACCACGTTTGCGAGCCATAGGGGGTATTTTACTTCCCTGATGAACCCTGCATCTAGTAGTGCTTGTACTTGTTCTTCTATCGCTTGCATGCGCTCGGGTCCGAGCTTCCGGCGTCTTTGTTGGACAGGTCGGGATCCCGGGTAAACTGATAGCTTATGGCACATCAGGTCGGGGCTTATGCCTGGCATGTCGGAGGCTTTCCAAGCGAAGAGGTCGGAATTCTCTTTTAAGAGGGTTATGAGTTCCTCTTTTAGGCCCGTTTTGAGGTTCGCTCCTATGTTTGTTATTTTTTCAGGTGTGTTCCCAATCTGGACTTTTTCGGTTTCTCCCTCTGGTTGTGGTCGAAGATCTTCTCGGGACTGCACTCGTCCGAGTTCTATCGTGTTGACCTCCTTCCCTTTTAGGCTCAGGCTTTCGTTGTAGCATCGCCGCGCTAGTTTTTGGTCGCCTTTTAGGGTAGCGATTCCCTTTGCGGTAGGGAACTTCATACAGAGGTGTGGGGTCGAGACTATAGCTGCCAGTCTGTTTAGGGTTGGCCGCCCAATGAGGGCATTGTATGCCGAAGTGACGTCGACTATAATGTAGTCGATGCTTAATGTTTTAGATTGCTCGCCTCTTCCAAAGGTAGTGTGTAGCGGGATGTATCCTAAGGGATGGATTGGGGTATCCCCTAGCCCAAATAGGTCGGTGGGATAGGCCTTTAGCTCTTTTTCTTCAAGTCCGAGCTTGTCGAATGCCGTTTTGAACAGGATATCTGCTGAGCTTCCCTGGTCAATCAGGGTTCGATGTAAGTTGGCGTTTGCTAGGATAATGGTGACTACCATTGGATCGTCGTGCCCGGGAATTATCCCTTGAGCATCTTCTCGGGTAAATGAGATAGTAGGTAACTCGGGCAGGGGGCTGTCTTCTCGGACATGATAGACTTCTTTGAGGTGTCTTTTTCGTGAGGATCTGGATGTTCCTCCGCCTGCAAAACCTCCATTTATCATGTGGACGTGTCTTTCAGGGGTTCGCGGGGTTTGTTCGGCCCGACCTTCGTTATCTCCCTGCCTTCTCTTCCTGGTCTCTTCTCCTTTCTCTGCTATGTATCTGTCGAGTTTTCCTTCTCTGGCCAGCTTTTCTATAACATTTTTTAGGTCGTAGCAGTCGTTAGTAGAATGACCGTAGAGCTTGTGATATTCACAGTATTCGGACCGATCTCTTCCCGCTCTCTTGTGTTTTAGCGGTCGGGGTGGTGGGATCTTTTCGGTGTGGCATACTTCTCTGTAGACGTCTACCAGGGAGACTCGGAGGGGGGTGTAGTTGTGGTACTTCCGTGGCTTGTCCGAGTTGGGGTCTTCTTTTTTCTTCTGTTCCCGATCCCGATCTCGGAGTGGGTAGGTTGATTCCTTCCTAGAAGAGTCTCTTAGCTGGGAGGTTTCCTCCATGTTGATATATTTCTCTGCTCGCTCCTGCACCTCGTATAGGGAGGTCGGGTAGCGTTTGGATAGGGATTGGCTAAACGGTCCCTCTTTTAGGCCGTTTGCTAGTCCCATGATGGCTGCTTCAGTGGGCAAGTGTTGTATGTCCAGGCAAGCTTTGTTGAATCGCTCCATGTATTCTCAGAGAGTTTCTTGGTTACCTTGCTTGATCACGAGTAGACTGGGGGCATGTTTTGCCTTGTCCTTTTGAATAGAGAACCTTGTTAGGAATTTTTTGGTTAGGTCTTCAAAGCTGGTGATTGATCTCGGTGGCAGGTTGTCGAACCACTTCATGGCCGACTTGGTGAGAGTGGTGGGGAAGGCTTTGCACCGAATCGCGTCGGAGGCGTCGACTAGGTACATTCTGCTTCTGAAGTTGCTGAGGTGGTGACTTGGATCGGTGGTGCCGTCGTAGAGGTCCATGTCGGGTGGTTTGAAGTTTCGCGGCACCTTCTCCTTCATGATCTCTCGTGTGAAGGGATCATGGTTGCCTTCGGGGGTGGTGCCGCGCTCTGTCCGGTCTTTCAGGTTGGCCTCTATTTTCCGTAGTTTTTCTTCTAATTCTCTGCGCTTGCGAGCCTCCCTTCTCAGATCTTGTTCAGTTTCTTTTTGCTTCTTTATGTCCTCTTCGAGTTGTTTTAGTCGGTCTTGTTGTGCCCGGACTGTTTCTGGAATCTCCGAGTTCTTCTCTTTTTCGGAATTTTGTGGATCTTTGTTTGGGAGTGACGTCTTTGGGCGATTCTGTTTGTTTCCCCCTGGAGTGCGTGGTGATAGAGGGCTGTCCGGTCGTTCTCCGGTGTCAATTTCGTCCTCTTGTTCAGATGCGGCGTGGTCGTTGTTGAGAGGGTCGTCCGCCATGATAGAGGGATGACTTCCAGGGTCCCCGGCAACGGCGCCAATGTTCCGGGGCTTACCTGAAACGTATAGCTCGGTCGTCTGGAGAGGCCCGAGGCGGGGGTCAGGGACCCGAGCTTGATATGTAGAGTGGTTGGTGGTTGTACCTGCAATGACACTCCGATGCTTAAGTTAGCATGGGTCCAAGCAGATATGTGTAGAATGTGGAATGTGTGTCATACCTGGGTGCTCCAGTGTATTTATAGTAGTTGGCCGTGATCTTCCCTGGATAAGATATTCTTATCTTATCTTATCTTTCGGAAGTTTTATCCCTATCTTTGTGGAACCGCCTTTGCTAGGCCTTTTCGGCCTTTAGGTTTTGGGCTGTGTTCCTTTTGATGGGCCTTCCCTTGCTTTATTCGTCCGAGGTCCGACCTCTAGGCGTGGGCCTTTAGGACGAGGTCGGACTTTTCATAGAATTGCCGAGTTGGAGGAGCCCGGTCAGGGTATGAACAGAACTATCCCTAAAATTCGAGTTCCAGGCTTCGAACAACCAAGCCGAATACGAGGCCCTACTAGCAGGTCTAAAGCTAGCCGAAGAGGTCGGAGCCCAGAGAATCACGATCTTCAGCGACTCCCAGGTCGTCACGTCACAAGTAAATGGAAGCTACCAGGCCAAAGATCCAACTATGAAAAAATACCTGGACCAAACACAGGCACAATTACGCCACTTTTCAGAAATACAGATCCAGCACATACCTCGGGAACAAAACGCCCGGGCAGATGCCCTCTCAAAACTCGCCAGCACCAAGCCCGGAGGTAACAACAGAAGTCTCCTCCAGGAAACCTTACAATCTCCCTCCGTGGTAAGAGAGGAAGAAACGCTAAATATATCCAATCAACAGCAAGGATGGATGACCCCCATACTCAACTACCTGAAGTCGGGAACTCTCCCCACCGAAAGAAAGGAAGCTAAAAGACTCACGAAAGACGCCCAGAATTATACACTAATTCACGATGTATTATACAGAAGAGGATTCTCAAAGCCCCTCCTTAGGTGCGTCCCGACCTCAGAAACAAAGAGCGTCCTCGAAGAAGTCCACGGAGGCATGTGTGGGAACCACCTCGGAGCTCGGGCATTATCCAAGAAAGTAGTCCGAGCCGGATTCTACTGGCCGACCTTGCAAAGAGACGCAACGGAATTTGTGAAAATATGCCCCCCTGCCAAAAACACGCCAATTTTTACAAGGCACCACCCGAAGACCTTATCAGCATCACCGCACCATGGCCCTTCGCAAAATGGGGACTTGACCTACTCGGCCCGTTTCCCCAAGGACCGGGGCAAGTCAAATACCTCATAGTAGGGGTCGACTACTTCACAAAGTGGATCGAAGCTGAACCCTTAGCCACCATTACGGCTCAGAAAAGTCGCAAATTCCTATACAAAAATATTGTCACAAGGTTCGGAGTCCCCTACTCCATCACAACAGACAATGGAACACAGTTCACGGACACAAGTTTCCAGAACTTGGTGGCCGAACTAAAAATCAAACAGCAATTCACCTCAGTCGAGCACCCACAAGCCAATGGACAAGCAGAGGCTGCAAATAAAGTCATCTTGGCCGGGTTAAAACGGAGACTCCAAGAGGCCAAAGGGGCATGGGCCGAAGAGCTCCCCCAGGTGCTATGGGCATATCGAACAACTCCACACTCTACAACGGGAGAATCGCCATTCCGACTAGCTTATGGGATGGAGGCAATGATTCCTATCGAAATAGAGGAAGGGTCACCCAGAACCATCTTCTACAACGAAAAGGGTAACCCACAGGCACAAAGGGAAGAACTCGACCTCCTCCCCGAGGTCCGAGAAAGAGCTCGGATCCGAGAAGAAGCCTTAAAACGGCGAACGGCCCTCAGATACAATCAGAAAGTAATAAAGCGAAGCTTCTCCATTCACGACCTGATTCTAATCCGAAATGACATCGGAACACAAAAGTCGGGAGAAGGAAAGTTAGCTGCAAATTGGAAAGGACCCTACAAGGTAACAGAAGTCTTAGGGACAGGCTATTACAAAGTATCCGACCTAGAAGGCAATGAGCTGCCCAGGGCTTGGCACGCCTGTAATCTAAGATGGTACTACAGCTAGAAAAATTTAACCCGAGGTGTACTCTTTTTCCCTACAAGGGTTTTTTAATGAGACACCCGGTTAAATAAGACACCCAACCTAGTCAAGGGTAAACACTCTGTAAATATTCTTTCTTTTTTAATACTAATCAAATTTTTCTATTTTCTTTTTTTTCCTCATGATGAAACAAATCCTAGAAAGTACCCCGCCAAGGCGCATTAATTTATGCTCGGCAAACGCAAAAAATCATTTGCCAAAAAGACCACACAAGGTCGGCAAAGATAAAGCGACGAGGTTCAAATTAATGTGAGAAGTTATAAACGCAACTCCGAAAAGGCTCAAAAAAGCCAAATAAAAAGAGATTACAAAAATAACTTAAAAGGCCGACCAACGACAAGGTCGGACCCAACAAAGGGAGGTACTCAAACGCCCGAGGTCCGAGAAAAAGCCCGGACCCAAGAAAGAAGCCCTAAAACGGCGAAAGCCAAGATTTCGAAAACGCTTACTAAAAAGTTGCTATACAGAACAACCAAAAAGTAAAAGCGAAAAAACGAAATCAAAGGAAAGGGTAAAGCAAAAGTTTCAAGCGCTAGCTAAAAAGTTGTTGACCAAAAAACAACTAAAAAGCATAAAAGCGGAACAAAAGGTCAAAACGCGAACAAAACACCACATAATAAGCTAAAAAGTTACTACAAGTAGCTAAAAGCAGAAAGGCGTCCAAAGCGTTTACAGAAAACATCCAAAAAACAAAAAGAGCCCACAGGCCGGGCAAAAATCAAAAATTACAGAGGATCAAGGTCCTTTCCGGACTCCACATCAACAGAAGGCTGCGGAGGAAACATAGAAATCGGGACTGCATCGACAGCACCGTCATCCCGGTTTGAAACCTCCACACCAGATCCATCCCCGGCCAAAGGTGAAGTCGGGTTCGCAACCGGAACTTTGGGGTCGGACACCGGAACCTCATCCTCGTTGGGAGCAGGGACAATCTTTCCCTCCACAACAACATTATCCATACTAAATAAGCTCAGATCCAGATCAGGAGCAAGAGCCCGGACCTGAGCCTTCAGATTTTCAAACATAGCATCCATACCCTTGGCCACATGACCTTCTAGCTCGTAAAAATCATCCTGAGCAGACTGCAACCTCTCCTTTGTCTCCACAAGCTCGGCGTATATCCGAGTATAATTCTCCGTCGCCGCCTTTGCCATCTCCTCAGATGCTTTCGCTGCCGCCACCGCCGCGGTAGCTTTAGCTTTCTCTTTCTCCAAAGAGGCCTCCAGCTCAGTAATCCTAGCAGCCTTCAGCTCACTAATCTTCTCGAACTCGGACTGAGCCTTCTCAAGTCGGGAGCTGGTCGCGCCAATGGGGGATTTCTTGAACTCCCAGGCAATAGCAGCATGAAGACTGGCCATCCGGACACAGCTCCGCGCCATATACTGAAAATGGTGCTCCATAGACACATCATCAGTAGAAATAAAAGTCTGAGGGAGAATATGCTGTTCAATCCAACCAAGAGCATCGAAATCCTTATCGTTAAAACCCGCAAGCTCTCGAGAGGTCTTCTGCTTCTTGGGAGGAGGACCCGAGAACGGAGGAGGAGAAGAGGTAGCGGGCCCAGAGGTCGGAGGATCTTGATTTATAGCTCGGAACTGGGGAGTCGGAATAGTCTTTGACCGAGTAGTGACACCTACAGTAGTCTCCTCCGGAGAAGATCGGGCAGAAGCCCCCCCAGCCTCAATATTCCGAGCGGCCACAGACTTCTTCGTCCGACGAAGGTACTTCATGGAATCCGCCTGAGAAGACATCTCTGCAGAAATAAAAGAAAAAAGGATTACCACAACAGAAATTCCACCAAAACAAGCAAAGCCAAAAATACTAAAAAAGATGAATCTCGGAGAGGTCGGGAACTACCTAACTCGGAACGGAGAAGGCTTGGATCTCCCAACATTTTCTTCGTGTCCAAGTAAGGTGCCCGACCCCATAAACTGCTCACCACACCCACAAAAGCCTGCTCAACCTCATCTAGACTCTCAAAGGTATACTTAGCAGACACTACATTCTCCTGCCAACAAAGAGGAAAGGAAGGCTCCCCACTCTCATCTAGAAAGAAAGGTCGGGCGTCTCCAGTAGCCCGGACCTTGAAATAAAAGTTCTTAAAATCATGAAAGGACTCATCATAAAGGGTACAAAACTTCCTTCCCTGGTTAGCCCTAAAAGAGACCCAAGATACCTTCCCTCCACCCGACCCCGGCTTCGTCAACACAAACAAGTAGGAAAAAAGAGAAATAGAGGGAGCGACGCCCAAAAACTGACACAAAAGTTGAAACAGCTTTAAGAACGCCCAAGAATTCGGATGGAGCTGCGTAGGGGCAAGGTTACAAGACCATAACACCTCGGACTCCAGGTCGGTAAAAGGAAGTCGGACACTCAGCTTAGAGAAAAAACAATCATAAGCATAAAAGAAGAGCTTCTCAGAACTATCTAGGGGCGGGAAGCACACTCTCTCCTCAGAATCCGGGGCTACTAGTTCATAATCCCTCTCAGACTCTCTATTTTCACATATGCTACAGTGCCTACGGAACCTAGCTAAATACTCAGAATCTACCACAGAAGGGACTTTTAGAGGAAAAGGGTCTACCCAACCAAGACCACTTGGAATCTTGGTCGACATCGCTTGAAGAACCTTTCGAGACATAAAACTCTTACCTACAAAGAAGAATACAACAGCAAGCAAAAATCACATAAAAGCAGACAGCAAAAACCCATTCAGCAAAGCAAGAAACCAAAACCCAACGAAGAAAATGAGGCAACCCGGAACAAAATACCAGAGAACGAAAAAGAGCCCCCCCCCCATATGCAAATAAATGGCGGCACCTCTTTTTGGGGCAACCCAGGCATAAAGAAAAAGAAACAAACAAGAGCCACACAAAGAACAGAAGCATATGATCACAAGAAAAGAGAAACATAGGAACAAACCTGGAAGAAAGAAAACGAAGGCGAAGAGCTCCGAAGCAAGGAGAACGAAACGGCGGCGCAGAGGAAACCCCGGAAAAACACACGGAAAGATTCGGGGAAGAAGAACTAAGAGAGAGAAGAAGCAGTGCTCGAAAAAGGAGACGGCGAAACTTAGAAAAACAGGAAGGGAACAGAATAAACGAAGAAAAAGGAAGGGAGCAAATAAATAATGCCTTCACAGAGCCCGAACGAAAATCGAGGAGAAACGGTAAAAAGCATAAATGCAGAAACGGCCATTTTTTGAATTTTGAAAAACTACTATGCCCGAGCTCGACCTCCAAAAAAGGACGAACTCGGGCAGGGGCACTGTTCATACCCTGACCGGGCTCCTCCAACTCGGCAATTTTATGAAAAGTCCGACCTCGTCCTAAAGGCCCACGCCTAGAGGTCGGACCTCGGACGAATAAAGCAAGGGAAGGCCCATCAAAAGGAACACAGCCCAAAACCTAAAGGCCGAAAAGGCCTAGCAAAGGCGGTTCCACAAAGATAGGGATAAAACTCCCGAAAGATAAGATAAGATAAGAATATCTTATCCAGGGAAGATCACGGCCAACTACTATAAATACACTGGAGCACCCAGGTATGACACACATTCCACATTCTACACATATCTGCTTGGACCCATGCTAACTTAAGCATCGGAGTGTCATTGCAGGTACAACCACCAACCACTCTACATATCAAGCTCGGGTCCCTGACCCCCACCTTAGGCCTCTCCAGACGACCGAGCTATACGTTTCAGGTAACCCCCGGAACACCTACTATATCCGCCAAGCTCCATCCAATTGCTTTCTTATGCGTCCTCAATACACTAAGCAGTTGTTCTTCTTGTTGAAAAGTAAGCTCCCTTGCAATAATAACTGGAAACTTCTGCTTGTCCTCAAGATAAGCATACTCGAGGTGTGGAGGAAGGGGCTTTAATTTCATTTTCTGCTCATGGCTTGGCTCTGGGTCATCTGGGGCTGGTGATAATGGTGAAGTGCTCTTATTATCCTCTGAGAATGTCCCTACACTTGGACCTTGCCCTATGTACTTTTCTTCTAATTCTTCCTTGTGAACTTCAGCAACAGTTTCATCAATAATATCGCACTAGGAGATAGAATGATCTTTCGGAGGGTGCTTCATAGCTTCATTTAGACTAAATTTCACAATTCTGCCATCTATTTCAAAAGAATAAGTTCTTGAGAATGTGTCCATCTTGAACTTTGAAGTCTTCAGGAATGGTCTTCCAATCAGGATTGATGATGGCCTCCCAGAGTCAGTGGGGGGCATTTCCAGGATATAGAAATCAATGGAAAATGTGAGCTCCTTGATGCTCACTAATACATCTTCAGCAACTCCAATCACTGTAATAATGCTTTATCTGCCAACACAAAATGAGCTGCCGACCTTTTTAAGGGAGGGAGCTGGTGCACGAAATTGCAATCACACTTTGCAATCCCGCACAACTAACCAGCAAGTGCACTGGGTCGTCCAAGTAATACCTTACGTGAGTAAGGGTCGATCCCACGGAGATTGTCGGCTTGAAGCAAGCTATGGTTATCTTGTAACTCTTAGTCAGGATATCAAAAATTATCAGGATTGATTGTAAAAAGCAAAAGAACATGAAACAGGTACTTGAATTGCAGTGATGGAGAATAGATTGAGGTTTTGGAGATGCTCTGTCTTCTAAACCTCTGCTTTCCTACTGTCTTCTTCTTCAAACACGCAAGGCTCCTTCCATGGCAAGCTGTATGTAGGGTTTCACCGTTGTCAATGGCTACCTCCCATCCTCTCAGTGGAAATGTTCAACGCACCCTGTCACGGCACGGCTATCCAGCTGTCGGTTCTCGATCATGTCGGAATAGAATCCAGTGATCCTTTTGTGTCTGTCACTAACGCCCCACAATCGCGAGTTTGAAGCTCGTCACAGTCATTCAATCATTGAATCCTACTCAGAATACCACAGACAAGGTTTAGACCTTCCGGATTCTCTTGAATGCCGCCATCAATTCTAGCTTATACCACGAAGATTCTGATTAAGGAATCCAAGAGATATCTACGCAATCTAAGATAGAACTGAGGTGGTTGTCAGGCACGCGTTCATAGTTGAGAATGATGATGAGTGTCACTGATCATCACATTCATCCGGGTTAAGAACAAGTGATATCTTAGAACGGAAGCAAGCATGATTGAATGAGAAACAGTAGTAATTGCATTAATCCATCAAGACACAGCAGAGCTCCTCACCCCCAACCATGGGGTTTAGAGACTCATGCTGTAGAAAATACAATGAGAAATGTGTAAAGTATCATGAGGTACAGATACAATGTCAAAAGATCCTATTAATAGTGAACTAGTGATCTAGGGTTTACAGAAATGAGTAAATGACAGAAAAATCCACTTCCGGGCCCACTTGGTGTGTGCTTGGGCTGAGCATTGAAGCATTTTCGTGTAGAGACTCTTCCTGGAGTTAAACGCCAGCTTTTATGCCAGTTTGGGCGTTTAACTCCAATTTTTGTGCCAGTTCCAGCGTTAAACGCTGGGAATTCTGAAGCTGATTTGCAACGCCAGTTTGGGACATCAAATCTCGGGCAAAGTATGGACTATTATACATTTCTGGAAAGCCCAGGATGTCTACTTTCCAACGCCGTTAAGAGCGCGCCAATTGGGCTTCTATAGCTCCAGAAAATTCACTTCGAGTGCAGGGAGGTCAGAATCCAACAGCATCTGCAGTCCTTTTCAGTCTCTGAATCAGATTTTTGCTCAGGTCCCTCAATTTCAGCCAGAAAATACCTGAAATCACAGAAAAACACACAAACTCATAGTAAAGTCCAGAAAAGTGAATTTTAACTAAAAACTAAAAAAAATATACTAAAAACTAACTAAATCCTACTAAAAACATACTAAAAACAATGCCAAAAAGTGTATAAATTATCCGCTCATCACAACACCAAACTTAAATTGTTGCTTGTCCCCAAGCAACTGAAAATCAAATAAGATAAAAAGAAGTGAATATGAAATGAATTCCAAAAACATCTATGAAGATCAGTATTAATTAGATGATCGGGGCTTTTAGCTTTTTGCCTCTGAACAGTTTTGGCATCTCACTCTATCCTTTGAAATTCAGAATGATTGGCTTCTTTAGGAACTCAGAGTCCAGATAGGGTTATTGATTCTCCTAGTTAAGTATGATGATTCTTGAACACAGATACTTTATGAGTCTTGGCCGTGGCCCAAAGCACTCTGCCTTCTAGTATTACCACCGGATACATACATGCCACAGACACATAATTGGGTGAACCTTTTCAGATTGTGACTCAGCTTTGCTAGAGTCCCCAATTAGAGGTGTCCAGGGCTCTTAAGCATACTCTTTTTGCCTTGGATCACAACTTTATTTCTTTCTTTTTCTTTCTTTTTCTCTTTCTCCTTTTTTTTTGTTTTTTTTCGCTTCTTTTCTCTCTTTTTTTTGTATTTACTGCTTTTTCTTGCTTCAAGAATCATTTTTATGATTTTTCAGATCCTCAGTAACATGTCTCCTTTTTCATCATTCTTTCAAGAGCCAACAATTTTAACATTCATGAACAAATTCAAAAGACATATGCACTGTTCAAGCATACATTCAGAAAACAAAAGTATTGCCACCACATCAAAATAATTAATCTGTTATAAAATCTGAAATTCATGCAATTCTTCCCTTTTTCAATTAAGAATAATAATATTTTTTTTAAGAAAGGTGATGGATTCATAGGACATTCATAACTTTAAGGCATAGACACTAAGACACTAATGATCATAAGACACAAACATGGATAAACATAAGCATGAAAATTCGAAAAACAGGAAAATAAAGAACAAGGAGATTAAAGAACGGGTCCACCTTAGTGATGGCGGCTTGTTCTTCCTCTTGAAGATCTTATGGAGTGCTTGAGCTCCTCAATGTCTCTTCCTTGCTTTTGTTGCTCCTCTCTCATGATTCTATGATCTTCTTTAATTTCATGGAGGAGGATGGAATGTTCTTGGTGCTCCACCATTAGTTGTCCCATGTTGGAACTCAATTCTCCTAGGGAGGTGTTGATTTGCTCCCAATAGTTTTGTGGAGGAAAGTGCATCCTTTGAGATAAATCTCTCCATCTCCCATGGCTCGGAGGTGGAAGCTTTTGCCTTCCCTTTCCTCTTTCTAGAGGTTTCTCCGGCCTTAGGTGCCATAAATGGTTATGGAGAAACAAAAAGCAACGCTACGGTGCCAAAAACTTGGTGGGCGAAATTGTGATCATCAATGGCGCCATCAACATGGTACGCCCTTTGCAATCCCGCACAACTAACCAGCAAGTGCACTGGGTCGTCCAAGTAATACCTTACGTGAGTAAGGGTCGATCCCACGGAGATTGTCGGCTTGAAGCAAGCTATGGTTATCTTGTAACTCTTAGTCAGGATATCAAAAATTATCAGGATTGATTGTAAAAAGGAAAAGAACATGAAACAGGTACTTGAATTGCAGTGATGGAGAATAGGTTGAGGTTTTGGAGATGCTCTGTCTTCTAAACCTCTGCTTTCCTACTGTCTTCTTCTTCAAACATGCAAGGCTCCTTCCATGGCAAGCTGTATGTAGGGTTTCACCGTTGTCAATGGCTACCTCCCATCCTCTCAGTGGAAATGTTCAACGCACCCTGTCACGGCACGGCTATCCAGCTGTCGGTTCTCGATCATGTCGGAATAGAATCCAGTGATCCTTTTGCGTCTGTCACTAACGCCCCACAATCGCGAGTTTGAAGCTCGTCACAGTCATTCAATCATTGAATCCTACTCAGAATACCACAGACAAGGTTTAGACCTTCCGGATTCTCTTGAATGCCACCATCAATTCTAGCTTATACCACGAAGATTGATTAAGGAATCCAAGATATCTACTCAATCTAAGATAGAACGGAGGTGGTTGTCAGGCACGCGTTCATAGTTGAGAATGATGATGAGTGTCACTGATCATCACATTCATCCGGGTTAAGAACAAGTGATATCTTAGAACGGAAGCAAGCATGATTGAATGAGAAACAGTAGTAATTGCATTAATCCATCAAGACACAGCAGAGCTCCTCACCCCCAACCATGGGGTTTAGAGACTCATGCTGTAGAAAATACAATGAGAAATGTGTAAAGTGTCATGAGGTACAGATACAATGTCAAAAGATCCTATTAATAGTGAACTAGTGATCTAGGGTTTACAGAAATGAGTAAATGACAGAAAAATCCACTTCCGGGCCCACTTGGTGTGTGCTTGGGCTGAGCATTGAAGCATTTTCGTGTAGAGACTCTTCCTGGAGTTAAACGCCAGCTTTTATGCCAGTTTGGGCGTTTAACTCCAATTTTTGTGCCAGTTCCAGCGTTAAACGCTGGGAATTCTGAAGCTGATTTGCAACGCCAGTTTGGGACATCAAATCTCGGGCAAAGTATGGACTATTATACATTGCTGGAAAGCCCAGGATGTCTACTTTCCAACGCCGTTAAGAGCGCGCCAATTGGGCTTCTGTAGCTCCAGAAAATTCACTTCGAGTGCAGGGAGGTCAGAATCCAACAGCATCTGCAGTCCTTTTCAGTCTCTGAATCAGATTTTTGCTCAGGTCCCTCAATTTCAGCCAGAAAATACCTGAAATCACAGAAAAACACACAAACTCATAGTAAAGTCCAGAAAAGTGAATTTTAACTAAAAACTAAAAAAAATATACTAAAAACTAACTAAATCCTACTAAAAACATACTAAAAACAATGCCAAAAAGTGTATAAATTATCCGCTCATCACAACACCAAACTTAAATTGTTGCTTGTCCCCAAGCAACTGAAAATCAAATAAGAAAAAGAAGTGAATATGAAATGAATTCCAAAAACATCTATGAAGATCAGTATTAATTAGATGATCGGGGCTTTTAGCTTTTTGCCTCTGAACAGTTTTGGCATCTCACTCTATCCTTTGAAATTCAGAATGATTGGCTTCTTTAGGAACTCAGAGTCCAGATAGGGTTATTGATTCTCCTAGTTAAGTATGATGATTCTTGAACACAGATACTTTATGAGTCTTGGCCGTGGCCCAAAGCACTCTGCCTTCTAGTATTACCACCGGATACATACATGCCAGACAATAATTGGGTGAACCTTTTCAGATTGTGACTCAGCTTTGCTAGAGTCCCCAATTAGAGGTGTCCAGGGCTCTTAAGCATACTCTTTTGCCTTGGATCACAACTTATTTCTTTCTTTTTCTTTCTTTTTTCTCTTTCTCCTTTTTTTTTGTTTTTTTTTTTTCGCTTCTTTTCTCTCTTTTTTTGTATTTACTGCTTTTTCTTGCTTCAAGAATCATTTTATGATTTTTCAGATCCTCAGTAACATGTCCTTTTTCATCATTCTTTCAAGAGCCAACAATTTTAACATTCATGAACAAATTCAAAAGACATATGCACTGTTCAAGCATACATTCAGAAAACAAAAGTATTGCCACCACATCAAAATAATTAATCTGTTATAAAATCTGAAATTCATGCAATTCTTCCCTTTTTCAATTAAGAATAATAATATTTTTTTTAAGAAAGGTGATGGATTCATAGGACATTCATAACTTTAAGGCATAGACACTAAGACACTAATGATCATAAGACACAAACATGGATAAACATAAGCATGAAAATTCGAAAACAGGAAAATAAAGAACAAGGAGATTAAAGAACGGGTCCACCTTAGTGATGGCGGCTTGTTCTTCCTCTTGAAGATCTTATGGAGTGCTTGAGCTCCTCAATGTCTCTTCCTTGCTTGTTGCTCCTCTCTCATGATTCTATGATCTTCTTTAATTTCATGGAGGAGGATGGAATGTTCTTGGTGCTCCACCATTAGTTGTCCCATGTTGGAACTCAATTCTCCTAGGGAGGTGTTGATTTGCTCCCAATAGTTTTGTGGAGGAAAGTGCATCCTTTGAGATAAATCTCTCCATCTCCCATGGCTCGGAGGTGGAAGCTTTTGCCTTCCCTTTCCTCTTTCTAGAGGTTTCTCCGGCCTTAGGTGCCATAAATGGTTATGGAGAAACAAAAAGCAACGCTACGGTGCCAAAAACTTGGTGGGCGAAATTGTGATCATCAATGGCGCCATCAACATGGTACGCCCTTTGCGATCCCGCACAACTAACCAGCAAGTGCACTGGGTCGTCCAAGTAATACCTTACGTGAGTAAGGGTCGATCCCACGGAGATTGTCGGCTTGAAGCAAGCTATGGTTATCTTGTAACTCTTAGTCAGGATATCAAAAATTATCAGGATTGATTGTAAAAAGGAAAAGAACATGAAACAGGTACTTGAATTGCAGTGATGGAGAATAGGTTGAGGTTTTGGAGATGCTCTGTCTTCTAAACCTCTGCTTTCCTACTGTCTTCTTCTTCAAACATGCAAGGCTCCTTCCATGGCAAGCTGTATGTAGGGTTTCACCGTTGTCAATGGCTACCTCCCATCCTCTCAGTGGAAATGTTCAACGCACCCTGTCACGGCACGGCTATCCAGCTGTCGGTTCTCGATCATGTCGGAATAGAATCCAGTGATCCTTTTGCGTCTGTCACTAACGCCCCACAATCGCGAGTTTGAAGCTCGTCACAGTCATTCAATCATTGAATCCTACTCAGAATACCACAGACAAGGTTTAGACCTTCCAGATTCTCTTGAATGCCACCATCAATTCTAGCTTATACCACGAAGATTCTGATTAAGGAATCCAAGAGATATCTACTCAATCTAAGATAGAACGGAGGTGGTTGTCAGGCACGCGTTCATAGTTGAGAATGATGATGAGTGTCACTGATCATCACATTCATCCGGGTTAAGAACAAGTGATATCTTAGAACGGAAGCAAGCATGATTGAATGAGAAACAGTAGTAATTGCATTAATCCATCAAGACACAGCAGAGCTCCTCACCCCCAACCATGGGGTTTAGAGACTCATGCTGTAGAAAATACAATGAGAAATGTGTAAAGTGTCATGAGGTACAGATACAATGTCAAAAGATCCTATTAATAGTGAACTAGTGATCTAGGGTTTACAGAAATGAGTAAATGACAGAAAAATCCACTTCCGGGCCCACTTGGTGTGTGCTTGGGCTGAGCATTGAAGCATTTTCGTGTAGAGACTCTTCCTGGAGTTAAACGCCAGCTTTTAAGCCAGTTTGGGCGTTTAACTCCAATTTTGTGCCAGTTCCAGCGTTAAACGCTGGGAATTCTGAAGCTGATTTGCAACGCCAGTTTGGGACATCAAATCTCGGGCAAAGTATGGACTATTATACATTGCTGGAAAGCCCAGGATGTCTACTTTCCAACGCCGTTAAGAGCGCGCCAATTGGGCTTCTGTAGCTCCAGAAAATTCACTTCGAGTGCAGGGAGGTCAGAATCCAACAGCATCTGCAGTCCTTTTCAGTCTCTGAATCAGATTTTTGCTCAGGTCCCTCAATTTCAGCCAGAAAATACCTGAAATCACAGAAAAAACACACAAACTCATAGTAAAGTCCAGAAAAGTGATTTTAACTAAAAACTAAAAAAAATACTAAAAACTAACTAAATCCTACTAAAAAACATACTAAAAACAATGCCAAAAAGTGTATAAATTATCCGCTCATCACAACACCAAACTTAAATTGTTGCTTGTCCCCAAGCAACTGAAAATCAAATAAGATAAAAAGAAGTGAATATGCAATGAATTCCAAAAACATCTATGAAGATCAGTATTAATTAGATGATCGGGGCTTTTAGCTTTTTGCCTCTGAACAGTTTTGGCATCTCACTCTATCCTTTGAAATTCAGAATGATTGGCTTCTTTAGGAACTCAGAGTCCAGATAGGGTTATTGATTCTCCTAGTTAAGTATGATGATTCTTGAACACAGATACTTTATGAGTCTTGGCCGTGGCCCAAAGCACTCTGCCTTCTAGTATTACCACCGGATACATACATGCCACACATAATTGGGTGAACCTTTTCAGATTGTGACTCAGCTTTGCTAGAGTCCCCAATTAGAGGTGTCCAGGGCTCTTAAGCATACTCTTTTTGCCTTGGATCACAACTTTATTTCTTTCTTTTTCTTTCTTTTTCTCTTTCTCCTTTTTTTTTGTTTTTTTTCGCTTCTTTTCTCTCTTTTTTTTGTATTTACTGCCTTTTCTTGCTTCAAGAATCATTTTTATGATTTTTCAGATCCTCAGTAACATGTCTCCTTTTTCATCATTCTTTCAAGAGCCAACAATTTTAACATTCATGAACAAATTCAAAAGACATATGCACTGTTCAAGCATACATTCAGAAAACAAAAGTATTGCCACCACATCAAAATAATTAATCTGTTATAAATCTGAAATTCATGCAATTCTTCCCTTTTTCAATTAAGAATAATAAATTTTTTTTTTAAGAAAGGTGATGGATTCATAGGACATTCATAACTTTAAGGCATAGACACTAAGACACTAATGATCATAAGACACAAACATGGATAAACATAAGCATGAAAATTCGAAAAAACAGAAAATAACGAACAAGGAGATTAAAGAACGGGTCCACCTTAGTGATGGCGGCTTGTTCTTCCTCTTGAAGATCTTATGGAGTGCTTGAGCTCCTCAATGTCTCTTCCTTGCTTTTGTTGCTCCTCTCTCATGATTCTATGATCTTCTTTAATTTCATGGAGGAGGATGGAATGTTCTTGGTGCTCCACCATTAGTTGTCCCATGTTGGAACTCAATTCTCCTAGGGAGGTTTGATTTGCTCCCAATAGTTTTGTGGAGGAAAGTGCATCCTTTGAGAGAAAATCTCTCCATCTCCCATGGCTCGGAGTTTTGCCTTCCCTTTCCTCTTTCTAGAGGTTTCTCTTCTCCGGCCTTAGGTGCCATAAATGGTTATGGAGAAACAAAAAGCAACGCTACGGTGCCAAAAACTTGGGGGCGAAATTGTCATCAATGGCGCCATCAACATGGTACGCACTTTGCAATCCGCACAACTAACCAGCAAGTGCACTGGGTCGCCAAGTAATACTTACGTGAGTAAGGGTCGATCCCACGGAGATTGTCGGCTTGAAGCAAGCTATGTTATTGTAACTCTTAGTCAGGATATCAAAATTATCAGGATTGATTGTAAAAAGGAAAAGAACATGAAACAGGTACTTGAATTGCATGTGGAGAATAGGTTGAGGTTTTGGAGATGCTTGTCTTCTAAACCTCTGCTTTCCTACTGTCTTCTTCTTCAAACACCCAAGGCTCCTTCCATGGCAAGCTGATAGGGTTTCACCGTTGTCAATGGCTACCTCCCATCCTCTCAGTGGAAATGTTCAACGCACCCTGTCACGGCACGGCTATCCAGCTGTCGGTTCTCGATCATGTCGAATAGAATCCAGTGATCCTTTTGCGTGTCACTAACGCCCCACAATCGCGAGTTTGAAGCTCGTCACAGTCATTCAATCATTGAATCCTACTCAGAATACCACAGACAAGGTTTAGACCTTCGGATTCTCTTGATGCCACCATCAATTCTAGCTTATACCACGAAGATTCTGATTAAGGAATCCAGAGATATCTACTCAATCTAAGATAGAACGGAGGTGGTTGTCAGGCACGCGTCATAGTTGAGAATGATGA